>NW_007774823.1:3209-3933 GCF_000696425.1 Galeopterus variegatus | reverse complement strand
ACACACACACAAACATTTGCTTATGGTATATTTTTTCTCTAAAACAGTGCTATCTGGTAGAACTCTCTGGAAATGTTTTCTATCTGCAGTGTTCAATACAGTAGCTACTATCTACATGTGACTATTGAGTACTTGCAATTATTAAGAACTTGAGAATTTTAAGTTTGATTTACTTTTAACTACTTAGATTTAAATTTACATATGCCTATTAAGAACTTGGAATGTGGCTAGTGCATCTGAGAAACTAAAGTTTTGATTTGATTTAATTTTAATTGCTTAAATTTAAATTTATATGTGACTAGTGGTTACTGTATTGGACAACAAGAATGTAAAAGGAGCTAGTAAACTCTGGTTTGCTTTTTTGTGGTCCATGAGCTAAGAATAATTTTTCTGTTTTTAAAGAATTATAAACACAAGAACACACACACAAGCATTTATTTCCATATACACGACAAACAGAAACACACGCACAGAATATGCAATGCAGCAGAGACTGTATTGTGGCCTGCAAAGCCCCAAATATTTTTTACCCATCTCTTTACAGAAAAAGTTTGCAGATTCCAGCCCTAAAATGTTCATTTTTACTTAGTACAGCATGTGGAATAACGAAATAAATTTAAAATCAGATATGTTGGAAAGCATACCATTTTCCAGCATTCTAGGATTTATATATTTATTAAAATATATTAATATCATTAAGAAATTTGGAAAAAAAGTTGCACAA
>NW_007774823.1:0-1351 GCF_000696425.1 Galeopterus variegatus | reverse complement strand
TCATACTGAAAGCATCTTTTACTTAAATAGGGAACTCAGCAATACTTTTATAGTACAATAAATAAAAAAAATGATGTAAATGGCAATAAAAATATATTATATACAGCCAGTGCATTTGCAACAATGAGAGCTTTTTTATTTTTATGAATGTATGTGCATGTAGGTTTACATAATACAACAGTAGATGGATTAGATGGATAGGTTGATCAAGCAATTTATTGATAGATAAATAGATAGATGAATGAATACATCAGTTTGAAGCTCAGCTACTTGTTCCGAAGCCCAGGCTGTCATATGTTTTTAAATCAACACTGTTTTTTTTATTATCAAACTTGTTTCTCCTTTGTAAGCCCAAGTGGAATAATGTATAGGAGTATTGTCCCTACTGTAACAGAACACTTTATCTCATTAACTAAAAGTTTGTTATAATAAATATACAAGTCACTTAATTTTGAATTAAGCAGTTAGTTAAAAATATAAAAATAAAAAGATGCTTAAAATGAATCATATACTGATATGACCCTTTGGTCATATACTCAATTTGGGTAACTACAGCTATTCAGCCTTTTTAGTGAAACGATTTCACTTTTTTACTTATATTCTTCCACTTTCCAAAATAATCGGCAATGAGTCATGGGAGATAGGGTCTTAAGGTAAAGCTCATGTCTACTTATTTTATACTATCTGTTGCTTATATCTTGATATTCCCCCTACTCCTGCCTGAATAATTTATTTTGGGGGTAAAAATACCCATAAAATTCTTTATTAAGAATCTCAAGATTATCCTTCGTCATTCATACAAAGAGAGTTTTGGCACCCACTTCACCAAATGATCAGGTATGTACGAGTACCAGTTATGATCACAGTTCAGTCTCAAGCTCCCTTCTTTCCCCAGATACACAGTTCTTAATGGAAGCATTTTTCTTTCTTCCCTTCCTCGTTCCCTCCCTGTCTCTTTTCCTTTCTTCCTCCCTTGCTTCTTGTATTGTCTTTCATCCCATATTCCACAAAAGGAAGNTCACTCTACATTCTCCAAAATTTTTTCAATATTCCAAACCATTTTATTTTTGTGTGTGCATAAGATTTTATATTTTTTGTTTTCTTTCTCAATAATATTTATTAAAATAAAGAAAGCTTGTTCCAGTAATTGTCTTTTATAATTTTATTGTAAATTTTCTTTTATTTCCAATACTTAGGGAAAACAACAAAGTGGAATATAATATGATATAGCATAATACATAACACGTATGTGGAAAAAACAACAAATTTTAAAACAGTATTTAATTTTTTTACTGACTAAATTCCCACATTGAATATTAAAAATTCCTGTGATTTAATGAGTGAATTACTA
>NW_007774822.1:0-3934 GCF_000696425.1 Galeopterus variegatus | reverse complement strand
ACAGGAAAAAAAAAAAAAAAAAAAAAAAAAAAAAAGAAGTATTCTAAAATGGTGCCTCCTACTCGAGAATCAGTCTTAAATTAATTTATGTAAAAGAAATATTATAGCTCATCTCCTTAAATAACAATAACTTTTATTTACATAAAGTAAATAAAATTTACTGAATAAAAAATTTCAAATACAAAATGACGGCTTGGAAATATATTGCCTTCTAAGAGCACTAAAGTTTATAAATACTGGGCAATTTAAATAACTTTTGTTTACTTTTTAAAATATACAGTCTTTAAGTAACTTCATTTGAAATCTTAGATTATTACTTAGTATCATATAGGATAATTCAGTGTTCGTTAATTAGATCAAACTTGACAATTAATTAGCTGGATTTCTTTGCAACATGTTCTTTTGGAAAAACTCTAAACTTGATGACATTGCTCATAAAGCCCCAATTTTATTATTATTATTATTATTATTATTATTATTATTATTATTATTATTATTATTATTATTATTAGTTATGCATATTTACGGGGCAAGAGCCGACTATCAGCACCTGTGCACAAAATGTGGTGGGCAAATCAATGCCATAAGCATGCCCACCACCTCAAACTGCAACTATTCCCCGTGTTCACCACCCAACCTCTCCCTAATGCACCTCTCCCTACCAGCCCCTTTCCCCCATCCCTGGCAGGCAACCCCAGATCTGTTTTCTCCCTCTGAAAAGTTCAACTGTAGTCTTTCTCTCCTTCCTTCTTTCTCTCTCAGCTCCCACTTATGAGTGAGGACATAAGGTATTTTTCCCTCTCTGCCAAGTTTATTTCACTTAACATAATTTTCTCCAAACTCATCCATGTTGCTACAAATGGCAGAATTTCATTCTTTTTTTATAACTGAACATTATTCCATTGTGTATATATACCAAATTTTCCTTATCCAGTTGTCTGTCGATGAACATTTAGGTTGGTTCCATATCTTGGCTATTGTAGAGTTGCAATGAACATGGGTGTGCACATATCCCTTTGACATGATGATTTCCATTCTTTTGGGTATATATCCAGAAGTGAGATTGCTGGGTTGTACGGTAGATATATCTGTAGTTGTATGAGTCACCTCTATGCTGATAAGGCACCAATTAACTCCCCAGCTTCAGCTTCCTCTACTTCCCATTTCTCAATGACTGCTAGCTACTTAATCTAAAACTCTTTATGTGTGTCACTCCCTAAGTGTGACATAGGGTCTTCTTCCAACCCTTGGATTTGTCAACTTCCTTTAAATCTCCAAATACAAATTTAGATACTATTTAATCCAGAAAGCTTTCCCAGTACCCACAAAGATGGTCTTTCTCTGACCATTACAACTACCCACACCACAGCAATCATTATATAATGTTATAGAATGAACTGTGCCCCCCAAAATTCATATGTTGAGCCCTAACTCCTAACGTGATGATATTAGGAGGTACAATCTTTGGGAGGATATTAGTTTAGATAAAGTCATAAGGGTGAAGTACCAATGAGGGGATTAGCACCCTTATACAAGGAGGAAGAGATACCAAAGCTTCCTCTCTCCACCAGATACAACAGAAAGGCAGCCATCTGCAAACCAGGAAGAGGACACCCACCAAAAATCAAATCTGTTCACACTCACATTGTGGGACTTCCCAGCCTCCAGAACTGAGAAAAAAATGTCTGTTCTTTAAGCCACCCAGTCTATGATATATTGTAATAAAAGTCTGAGCTAACTAAGAGATATGATATCATGGTTGTTTACAGATTTCTTTTATCCTTCACATTAAAATAAACTTTTCAAGGATAAGTACCATTTCTATCCTTCTAAGCACTGTGTCTTATACTTCTAGCATACTGTCAAGCATGTGTAAGTTATTCAATATTTAACACAGAATAGGAAGATAGCAAGATGAGAGGACAGGAAGGAGGGAAGCAGGCTGGAAGGCAGGCTTCACTTTCATGGGCAGTCACCACATTGTTAGGCTTTCTACTATACTTCTACTTTTCTCCTTCAGCAATGGATTGTTACTATTATCATATATAATCACAAAGCCAAAGATATTTTCTCATCCCTGTGTAGACCTCTCAGTTGCCCTATTTTTTCTTCTAATACTACTTGGAAAATATGTAAGGTTTCACATAGGGTAATGCAGATAAAATTCAGGAGACTTGCACTCTAGACACTGTAAGGCACAATTTCTCTATTCAATTTTCTAAGTAAACTAAGTACACATGCACAATTTTTAGTTGTTAAAATCAGGCTTCCAGTTTCTTTTTTTTTTGTCTTTTTTCGTGTCCGGCAACGGATCGCAACCCTCAGTGTTGCGCCCGTACCGGACCGGGACCAGCAACGGGATCGCAACCCTCGGTGTTGCGTCCGCACCTCGCTCAGCCAGTGAGCGGGAACCAGTCTGTATGTGGGATCCGAACCCTCGGTGGGAGCACCGCCGCGCTCCCAAGCGGCAAACTGTAGCAGTGCGCCACCGGGCCGGCCCCCAGGCTTCCAGTTTCTAAAAATTTTCAAACGAAGTCAGTTCACTACATCTTCCTTTGAGAATGAAAGCTGGGGATAATATCACCAAGAAATGGCAGAGTAGGCTACTGCAGGGCTACACCCATTCCCAAAAGCAACTCATAAGCTTGCAAAAACTGTCAGAATGAACTTCTGAAGAATTCTAGAATCTAGCCAAAAATGTACAACCACCATAGGAAAACTTAGTGAAGAAAGAAGCTACTGCTTTTTAGTAAAAAGCAGTGTGGTGTTTTAAATCACCCATAAATGATCCCCTACACGCCAGACTGGCAATAGCAGTGTGGCAGCCCACACTCATGATAAGGATTCCTACTTCCAGAGAGAACAATATAAAATTTTCAAGGAACTATGGCTGAAGGGTTCAACCTGTTTGGCAGCTCCCTCAAGAACAGGCATAAAGAATCCCTTTTGTTTCATCTAACTCAGAGCATTCCCAGGGCTGGGACACTTCTGCTGAAAGCACTTGAAGGCACAGCCATTGGCTGCAGCATCCTGTGGCAATGGACAACACTTGGGATGAGCAAAAGACAGACTTGGAAGCCTGGTAAAGTAGATGTAGGAAAAAGAGATATGTATGCATATATGGGATTTTAAAAGCTCCCATGTATATGGGAAAATCAAGAAAGACAAATACATGTGCAGGGCAAGTTGCATACTCATAAAAGGCCCAAGTAGACCCTAAGCTTTCACCTCTAGCTGGCTTTTAGGGTCTACATATGTTGGAAGTGAAGGCTAAGATAGAGTTGTAAATAGCCTGAGTAAGCAATGAAGGAACACTACTGCGTAGAGAAAATCGGGGAAGAATGAGAGAGTGTTTTCTTCTCTTTTTTTGGCTCCAGACATTTTAGACAACTCTGTCAAAACATCAGCTAACCACCAAAATAACAGAACACAAACTTCATTCAATTCAATAGTCACACAAAATAGAGAATACAAATGCAGTTTAGAAAAATCACTAAACAAAACAACTATAATGGGGGGGGGTAGAATCTGATTTCCAGAGTTTTCACATAATAATATTCGAAATGTCCAGTTTCCAACAAAAAATTATAACACATGCAAAGAAATAAGAAAGTACAACCCACTACAGGAAGAAAAATTAATATACTGTCCCTGACGAAGCCCAGGTATTACTTAAGACTTACAGGAACATTTTTTTTCTTTTTTTTTTTTTCTTTCATTTGATTTAATTTGTTTGGAATGATTTTCATATGCACTGATTTTGATGCTAATTTCAACCAAGATACTGAACTAGCCCAATTGCTAGATCCTGCTCCTATTTTCAAACGTCAGGATCCAGAACAGGAAGATGAAAAGCATTGTGAGAACCCCCTGGGTCATTCCCCCTCTGATGCCCCCTCAGCAATTTGTTTTTTTTTTTTTTTTTTTTTTTTTT
>NW_007774821.1:2105-3934 GCF_000696425.1 Galeopterus variegatus | reverse complement strand
GGGGGGGGTGGTAGGGCAGACAGTCCTTCTGAGCCATATATACTAAATGGTATTTCTACAGGATGGTGTGGGGATGATCAGTTCCCCAGTGGAAAGTTGGCTGGGCAGAAACAACCACAACACATGCCCACAACAAAGGTGCTTTATAATTAGGACCAAAATATCTGATATCTCTGTGATAGATTTTACAGGTCTCAACATAAATACAAGGAAGGAAGGAAGAATAAGTAAGAAGGGAAAGATAAAAATGAAATAATAGCTGGAAGATGACACAGAGTGAGTCAAACACAGGATTTTCAGGATGAGAGAGACCTGGAGATGTTTTTAGGGTAAGGAAGGTGGAGTTGAAAACACTAGGGAAAAAGGAAAAATAAATGGGAGAAGGTCAAGGAGAAGAAAGAATAAAAAACATAGAAAGAGGGTTTTAGTCTCGAGGAGGGATGTCTCATCTTTTGACATGGGAAGGAGAGAGGTTTTGATGGGCACGGATGTACCATATTTAAAAATCATCAATTTTTGAACACAGTTTATCTTCACCTTGAAACACCTCTTCTATAGGAATAGTCTTAGCATTGTTTTGCAATTTATATCTGCAGTATTTTTTTCTTAGTGTTATGTAAAATAACAGCGCTTCTTATAATCAGTAGCCTCTTCAATTGAATGAAATTGGCTGGTAACTATGTATGTAATCTGAGGCTTTTTGTGCTTGACCACCTCCATGCTCTCAGTTTTCTGAGCAAGTGAAGTGGGGAATAAAGTGAGATAGTTTGGAATTTGGATTCAGTTAGTGTAGCCCCTGCTCTGGTTTGACCCCCAGCACCACCAGTTACTAATGAGATCATGCTCAAGTCCCTTAACCTCGCTCAGCTGCAGTTTTCTCATCGATAAAATAACAATGCCTAACCTACACGTGTGGGTGAAGATTAAATAAGTGTGTGGAAAAGGGAACACTTAGCATGTTGCCTGGGCGATAGGAAGTGTGAGTAAAGCTTAGTTGTTGCTCTTGTTGTGCTGCTTATTGTGGGTTTAGGTGAGGTGTGATGCTTGGGACAACTGCCAAGGTGAGTGTGGGAGGGATCTGGGAACAGCAGAAGCACTGCTGAGAACCAAGAACAATAGACCTACAGTGTCACAGTCTACACAGTGGCGTGAGTGCCTGTAACAGAGTTGGGCTAACCAGGTATAGTGTGTGGCAATGGCAGGTTGTGCCATCAGCCCTGTGTGGCTGGGGGAGTGCGGCAATGTGCCCATCACCCCTCTGCTGCCAGGCCTCTGCCTTCACTGTTCTCTTGCTGGGAACACATTTCCCCAGAGCCACATGGCTCACCCCTCACCTCCTCAGACTCCTCATCAAGTGTCACTTCAGTAGGGATGCCTCCCTGGCCACTCTACCTAAAGTAGCTCTCTCTACTTCATTCTGCTTGATGTTTTCACAAGTGAACCACGGCACCTAACATTATAGTACATTTGTATTTGTGTATTTATTGCCCACCTTCCTGGCGAGTAAGTTGGCAGTGACTTAGTTTTGTTCATGGGTCTATTTCCAGTGCCTGGTATAGGACAGACACATAAATAATTGTTTAACAAACTAATGAATAAATGAATGAATAAAGAGTGAGAGGGTGGTTCAATTAATCATCAAAAGTTGAGATTGCAATGGAAGGCAATGAAGACAGAAGGCAGCTGATGGTCACTCGCTCATTGATGCATAACTATTGCTTGAGCACCTAGTCTGTGCCTACCCTGTTCTAGGTACTAGAGACAAACCTACGAAGAAAACATAGACTCTTGTCCTCTGGGACTAATATTCTACTGTGGGAGAGAGGAAA
>NW_007774821.1:0-1520 GCF_000696425.1 Galeopterus variegatus | reverse complement strand
AACTATTGCTTGAGCACCTAGTCTGTGCCTACCCTGTTCTAGGTACTAGAGACAAACCTACAAAGAAAACATAGACTCTTGTCCTCTGGGACTAATATTCTACTGTGGGAGAGAGGAAATAAACAAGATCAATAATTAATTATGTACTGTGTTAGAAAGGGATATGTGTTATGGAAAAGTGGGGCACAGCAAGGGGAATCTAGAATGCAGGGAAAAGGGTGAGTGGTAACAATTTTAAACTGAGGAATCAGGGGAGACTTCCTGAGAAACTAGAGTCTCAGCACAGATAAGAAGGAGATCATGAAGTGAATCTTGAAGGTACTTGGGTGAAGATTGTTCTAGGCAGAAGGTACAGCTAGTACAAGGAGGCTGAGGTAGTAGCAAGCTTGGAATGTGCAAGGAAGAGCTAGGAGGCCAGTGTGGCTGCAGCAGAGCAAGGCGGGGGAGAAGGGCAGAAAACGAGAAGAATGTTGTCAGCCATTGCAAGGACTTGGGATTCTATTCTGAGCAATGAGAAGCCATGTAAGATTTTAAGTAGTAGAGTCACATGACCAGAATTTTGTTTTAAACAACCTAAGAGAGGATTACCCCCTTTTTATAACTAGAAGATTGAAGTTCAGAGGGTGAGGTTATTTATTCAAAACCACAAAGCAAGTGGCCATGCTGGGATTGGAACCCAAGACATCCTAAATTCATGCTCTCAGCCAATACACCTTGTCTCCCCAAAAGACACATGCAGCCTAGGGTACCTCAAATGCCAGAAGAGCAGCATTCCAAATCTGCATGAGACCTAAGGGTATCCAGCCAACAACACAAGCTATGTCCTCCAGTCATTCCCTGTGAGTGTGTCCTTCTAGCTTAAAGAGAGCCACTGCCTTTGCCCACTTCCTCCACCTGCTGTGCAATATAAATGAAGAAGAAGGGTGTCACCAAGGTACTATCAGCCCCAGCCCCAAAGTCTAGAGGAATTTCTGTCTCTGAAATATTAGCTTCTGCCCCTCACACCCCTTGTGAAGGGCACTATCCCCTCTCCTGATTTTTTGTGGCCACTTTTATAGCTTGTCATCCCAGCTACAGGCATTTATGACCCAAAGGCAACCAATCCATTGGCTAGGATGTGACATATTACTTTGGTCCAGTATGATTCTGCAACCCATTGGAACCAGAAAGTTCTAAGAGATCCTCCTGTTAGTAGTGGGAACAGAAGCAACACATGAGCAGAAGAAGCTGGTGGGTAAAGAGAGGAAAATGGAGCAAATAACCAAGTGCAACAGACGATCTGAGGCAGTGCTGGTCTTGGTTGGTGTTGCTTCAGTTCCTGAGATAACTGGTCCAGAAGCAATGCATGAGTATCTTACAGTAACCCCTGAGATAACTTGAAAACTAACCAAGCCAAGCCAAAGGAAGTTTCCAAGTCACACCTGATATTCACAGAAACCTGCTTCACATGGGTGGTTCACCAGTCTCCACCTGCCTGGGCTATTTCTGTGGCCATCTCCTACTGGACAGCCAGTCCCTGG
>NW_007774820.1:8174-9571 GCF_000696425.1 Galeopterus variegatus | reverse complement strand
GAAAAATTCAATATGAAGAACAAAAGTTATGTGTCTTTAACCATGATTTAGTATATTTTTTTAAAAAAGAAATATGCCTTGGTGGGACTTAGATTTGTTTTAAGATTTTTTTTTAAATGAACTTTGAGTATGCAGGAGATTTTCCATTTTCCTTTCATATTCACACTCTATTCTTCTTCACCTGCTCTGTGCCTGGGGAAGATGAACTCCTCGAATTGCACAGGCTTCTCTGACCTCCACTTGGATTTGGCCAATGGAAAGGATTAGCAGAAGACCTACATGTGAACGGAGAATGAGATCAGAGTATTTATCCCCCAGGTAACCCCTGCCAGGCTGCAAGTTGGCAGTGGTTGTGTCCCTCTACCAAAAACCAGATCACCTGTGTGGCATCCCTCTCCCATGACCACAGCTACATCTAAAGCTACATCTAAAGCATTTCTTTCTGGGTTCCAACACCCATTCCCCTTCAGACAGAGATGGTAAGAGCTTCCTGATAGTCCAGAGGTGTGATATCGCTTCCTGGGCTCCTTAGCCCACGCCATACTTTGCAAGTAGTTCCTTTATTACAGTATCCTTAATTACCCCATTTGAGTGTGCCATCTTCCTTGCTGACAGTTACATGGAACTAATTATGAATTCCTAGCATTAACTTCTAAGTCTCTTCTTTGAGCTATTAAAAAAATTAAAATGTCTTTAAAGATATTTTAATGTTTTTGCAGGTTAATAGATAAAAGACAATGTCTTTGGGTTAGGAATAGCTGGTAAACCTATGATAATTTAATGTTTAATTTAAAGTTTAAGGTTCAGTGTTTTCCTTACAGGGGCAGAACTGTGTTTCCACAACTTTATAACTTACTATATCAAGAGAAACAAACTAAGGCAATTTTATAGAACTTCTATCAGGAAATTATGAGGTTCTCTTGTGGTATGCTTTCTCCACTTTTAAATTACTATTATTCTCCACTTTTAAATATTTCAGATAATCTGATCTCCCATTTTTTTCTAGGTTTCAAACATGTTAGTTACCTGAAATATCATCTTTTAAACAAAGACAATATTTAATACTGTTGCTATTACATTTGGCTCTTTCATTAATATGTGGATGTTCACATGGGACCAAGAAATGTTTTGGTTTTAATACCCACAACAGCAAAGCCTAAGATACCATCAATATAAGAAAGCCGTAGGGATAACAGAAATTTTTGTCGTTAGTCCATTTTTTAAATTAAAATAGTTAACATAGTTAATTTAAACATTTTTAAGTTAAAATTGGTAAAATAGTTAATAGGTCCCAAGTGCTCAACATCTTTTTTACCACACCAAAGCATAATTGCTACATCAATCAAGTCCAAAACAGATGAACTGGAAGTACTGGGCGCTGTTGTGAATTCCTTGGT
>NW_007774820.1:5636-6710 GCF_000696425.1 Galeopterus variegatus | reverse complement strand
ACTTTGTTGTCACATAGGATTTTGAGACAGTGTGCAGGCTCCAAAGACCCACACTTGCAGCCGAGGTTCCCTATTTCACGGTTTACTCCCATCCTATCACTACAATTAGAGCGTGAGAAGATTATCGATGAAATTCTCCAGAAAAACTCGTAGCACTGGAGAAGTTCATGTGAAGCATCGCATCATTTGATACTAAACAACTGTTGGAGTTGATGCCTGGGGCATCCTCAAGTGATGATACATGTTCCAAAATATGACCTGCATATTTCTTTTTTTGATTCTTAGAAAGAATTACCTTCTAGAAAAAGTTCTAAAAACAATGATTCTCTTCCTAGACCAACCTGCAAAATTGTACTGAGCTTCATAATATAGCAAGGGGGAAAATATTTTTATAATACTAAGAGTTAAATCAAGTAGAATATTAACAAGACTGAATTACCTTGAATGTGATGGTTGAACACGTTCAGGTTCTTATTGATTCATTCAGTTGACATTTGCTGAGCACCTCCCTGTGACAAGCACGAACCAAGGATTTCAGACACACAAGAGAACTTTGCAAGTGTCAATCGCTAATAGACTTATGGGAAAGACTGAGGCGTCAGCAGAGTTCCAGTTTGAACATCCTCTGGATACAATTGCAGTCATATTTACGTAGATAGTACAAATCCTGGACCTCTGAGCCCCACCACATGATAGCCGGATGTGGCGTCCTCTCTCAGAGAGCCCTAGGATGGCAATGTCTCTGGTCCATCTATCCCATTCCTTGTGCCTTTGCTCCACCACCTGGTTCACGCCATATAGTTCCACTTCCCACTGTCCCCACTAACTCTCTCGTAATGTCCTCATGGACTACCTTGCCACCACCATTCTGTCTTGAGCTGGGCAAAGATGAGTCTCCAATACCTCACTGCATAATAGGTACAGGGCCAGCCTCATGGACATGTGGCCGGTACAGTCTGCTCAGGGCTACACTTTCAAAAGGGGCCCCTCCGGTGGTGCACTGGATAAGTGCACTGTTTGGGAAGCGCGGCGGCGCTCCCGCCCGAGGGTTCGGATCCCACATACAGACCGGTT
>NW_007774820.1:0-256 GCF_000696425.1 Galeopterus variegatus | reverse complement strand
ACCTCCCTGTGACAAGCACGAACCAAGGATTTCAGACACACAAGAGAACTTTGCAAGTGTCTATCGCTAATAGACTTATGGGAAAGACTGAGGCGTCAGCAGAGTTCCAGTTTGAACATCCTCTGGATACAATTGCAGTCATATTTACATAGATACTACAAATCCTGGACCTCTGAGCCCCACCACATGATAGCTGGATGTGGCGTCCTCTCTCAGAGAGCCCTAGGATGGCAATGTCTCTGGTCCATCTATCCCA
>NW_007774819.1:0-3936 GCF_000696425.1 Galeopterus variegatus | reverse complement strand
TAAGTGATCCACCAACAAAAGCTTGATCTTAGCAAAACATTCCTTCTTACAGCAATTTCCCGGTATTTTTACAAATCAATCAGTAATTTGTCTGTCTTTGAACCAGCAGCCTTGCTGTGTTACAACTCTTTATCTTACAACAGAGACTATATAGCCTGGGGAAAAATTCCTGTTTTTTGTAAGGTCAATATTTGAAACTGCAAGGCTTTGGAAAACCAGGCCCTGTGAAGTACATTTGCATTATGCATGCTCCCCAAGTTTACATATGTGGGACAGAGGCTTAGCTCACGTCACACCGTGAGGAAGTGGTGGTGAGTGCGCTCCCAATGGCACCAATAATCCTTGCATCCTCTGGGTGACTGACCTGATGTCACAACTTTGGGCAGGTGCTGCATGGTCACCACCTCCCATGATCTCTGATGGTGAGCAGCAGTGATGGTGACCAACCGTGGGGGCACTAAGCTGCCCTGGCTTAGCTCTGCACTGTGACTCCCCCAGCCCCTGAACTTATCCTGGGGCTGCTATGGCCATCTGTAGCCCATGGGAAAGGCCACATCTCTGAAGATCTTTCCATGCCTCTGCTTCTCCTTCCCATTTTTCCCATGGACCCCTCTCTCTCCAGGTATCTCAGCTGCTAAGTCCAGGCAGGCACTGCCTTTGGAGAGGTGGCCTGAGTTGATGTCAAATAGGGATCTGATGGTGGCCTCACCTTTTCTATCACTGTGCTCTGTTGACTCTTCTGGGTGTCTTCTTGAATAGGAATTATAATGACCCCATGCCAGATCGAACTTGTGTATGGGCTACAGTGGTTCATAGAAAACACACATATTCTTTGCCTGGACAGTTTATGCTCACAGGACAATTCTCATGTAACAGTAACCCTTCTTTTTGCTGCTGTCAGAAGACCTAAATAGCCTCCCCACCCCCAAACTCCATTAAACAGCATCACAAAGCCATAACCTAGACACAGAGCAGTCAGAAGGGCAGGGCTCCTGGAGGGTAGGTGTCAGCAGCAGTGAAGTGACAGAGTGAAAGACCACAGCCTGGGCGGCAGTGGTCCCAGGCAGGTGGGCCCCCCTGGTTACTAGAGGAAGCCACTTTTCTTGGAGGAAAACAGTCCCCATTTAGGGCCATGTGACTGACCCAGACTGAGTAACAACAATGATTCCCAGTTGATGCCCACTAAGAAAGCCACCACGAGTGGGTGAGAAGAAACAACACAAGATTTTATATTACCAAGATTTGCAAACTTTGACATTCTCAGACAGCATATATTAGAGGTGTGTATAAAATATTTTAAAATATAAAAACTATAATTACAAAGATAAGGAAGAAACAAGAAACGTGCAGGTAAATTTGAAAATAAACACAAAAAATTAAAAACAGAACTACCATAAAATTCAGCAATCCCACTTCTAGTACGTATCCAAAGGAAATGGAGTCGGTATATAAAAGAGACATCTGAGTGCCCCTGTTGATTGCAGAATTATTTATAGACAAGACATGAAAACCATGTAAGTGTCCATCAGTGAATTAATAGATAAAGAAAATCGGTATAGCCATACAAAGGAGAATCATCTAGCTATAAAAAAGAAATAAGGAAATTCTACTATTTGCAGAATTTGCAGCAATATGAATGAACCTGGAGGACATTGTGGTAAGTGAAATAAACCAGGCGCAGAAAGACAAATTCTTCATTATTTCACTTACATGCATAATCTAAAGAAGTTAAGCTAAAAAATGCAGAGAGTACAAAGGTGGTTACCAGAGGCTAGGATGAGGAAATGGGGAGATGTAGGTCAAAGGGCACAATGCTTTGGTGATAAGATGAGTAGGTTTTGGGGACTCTAATGTGCAGTGTGGTGATTATGGTTAGCAATACTGTATTGCATAGTTGAAATTTGCTGAGAGTAGGTCTTTCTTTAGCATCCTCATCATACACACACACACACACACAAAGAAAAAACCACACACACATAAAATGTGAACTATGTGAGATGATGGATGTGTCGACTTGATTGTGGTAATCATTTCACAATGTATACTTACATCAAAGCATCCTGCCATACACCTTAAATATGTACAATTTTTATTTGCCAATTATACCTCAATAAAACTGCAAAAGCAAACAAAAGGAATTTCTATATATATATATTATTAATAATAAAGAATATATTTACATGATAAAATGTTTTATTATATGTGTGTTATATTACATATGTGGAATTACTAAGCTAAAAAACTAAAAACTCAAAATAATTCAGTGGATGAATTAAACACTCAATTAGCCATGGCTGAAAAAAGAATGAATGAAATAAAATATATGTCACAAATTCTACAGGAAGGGAGAGACATGCATTGTAAGTTGAGAGGTGGAAGATGGAACGAGAAGGCAGAGAGGCAACCTTAGAAGAGCTAATGCCTGAGACTTTTCTAGAAAAGAAGAAAAACATGACATAGATTCAGGAAGCACCACGTATCCCCTGCAGAAAGAGTCACTGGAAATTCTTGCCCATGAGCCTGTTCAGTGACACTATACGACATCAAAGGCACAGAGAAGACGTTCAGGAAAAAGAAAGGAATGGCAGTCAGAGCAACAGCAGACACCTCGGGAGCAACCGCGTGCAAGAGAGTGGAACGGCATCTTCAAAACACTGAGAGAAGAGCAGCTCCACTCAGCGAAGTGCCTTTTTGGTACAAGAAAGAAATAGAGACACCGTTAGACAAAGAGAGAGTCTTTCACCACGCGTCCTCAACTAAAGAAACTTCTGAAGGATACGCTTCTGAAAAAAAAAATCCCCCCCCAAAGGCTCTAAAATAAAAAGCAAATGGTAGCCCATAAAATGGCAAAAAAAAAAATATATATATATATATATGTAAATCAAAGAAAACACTGCCTATGTACAGTAAGAATAAGGATAATGGTTAATATAGGGTTCAAAAGAGGAGATATCTTGAAATTATTGAGAACAAGCATGTAAGAAAAGTGATGGTGATTAAAGATGAATTATATTTTCTGAAGCAGTGTTAAGACAGTCTTTAATTCTGGGCTTGATTGTATTGAATTGCATGGTAATTACCAAGGTTAATAAAAATAATAAAAGTAGATTGCACGAATTTTGTGTCAGCAGAGAAATGCAGGGAATAGGGAAGGGCAAAAATCTCAACCAAAACACAGGAAAAAGAGGAAAAAAAGAGAGAAAAGCAGTGATAGGCAGACCAAATACAAAATGGTAAGATTATAGAAAGGAGTCTAAATATCTCAATGACTGTAATACATTTAAATGTAGTAAGCTCACCAATTAGAACACTGTCAAACTAGATTTACTTTGTCATGTAAAAAAAACCTTTATTTCTTTACTTTGACATTTTTATAGAGTGGTCTGTCACAAAACTCAGCTTGAAACCTAATGTCTGTAGTCTTAGCCTCTTTGCTGAAATGTCTATTAAGCATTCTACAACATGTCAGACATGCACGCACATAGTGCCAAGCCCATGGTACTATCGAGCCCATCATCATCACCCCATAAGTATCATCACCACCATTGTTACTGCCGTTACCATCATCACCACCATCACCATCACCACCACCATCCCACCACCATCACCATCACCACCACCACCACCATCATCATCATCACCACCATCACCATCACCACCACCATCATCACCATCATCATCACCATCATCACCACCATCACCATCATCACCACCACCACCATCACCATCACCACCACCATCATCACCACCATCATCACCATCATCACCACCATCATCACCACCATCACCATCATCACCACCACCACCATCACCATCACCACCACCATCATCACCATCATCGTCACCATCATCACCACCATCACCATCACCACCATCATCACCATCATCACCATCATCATCACCACCACCACCATCATCACCACCATCACCATCACC
>NW_007774818.1:2551-3936 GCF_000696425.1 Galeopterus variegatus | reverse complement strand
TAACCAGGAACTAAACTAAATAACTCAGGCTAATGGATATAGTAGTTCCAGAGCAGAAGAGCAAATATTGGAATAATGAAAGAAGAAATCGTGGAGGAGGACTGGTTTTGTGGGTTGGCTAGAATTTTGAAAGGTTATGTGCACTTCTAATTGAGGTCAAGAATATACAAACTTGTGGGATGTACGGCTCCTGGAAGCCGGAAGAAAGATGACAAACAATACTTTGTAATATTATAATCATTTAATTTAATATATCTTGAGCCGACCCACCCAACAGCAGAATGTTACAGCAGTAGAGTTCTCTTTCATTTGTCCTACGCTTCTATTAGAGCTCTTCTTACCTGGTGTACTATTATGAGTTAATTGTCTATTGTCTGTGATAGGCTCATTGACGGCAGGGAGAATATTTTACTTATTTTTACATCCTTGGATACTAGCATCTTTGTATCCATAGCATCTGGTCCACGGTAGGCCCTCAATAAATATTTGTTAACTATGTGAGGGAATTAAAAAAAATTATAAGGCAGAAAATTGTCTACACCAAAATGGATTTTGCATAAGGGAAAAAACACAGATTGAGCAGCATTAGAATCTGTAGGCTTTTGAAAACCAGGTAGAAGAGTAGGAAACAGGAAATCAGTAAAGATTTTTAATACCAGTGGACAGAACTATTGAAAGCACTGTTTATGAAAAAAATCAGAGACTTGCAGTGATATAACAGATGAGGTCTACAACGAAGTTCGAGGCACTAAGAATATAAGGGAAAAAGCAAAAATGTCCAGCAGATTGGTCTCTGCAGGTGGCTGATACTAAAGGATAAAAGGGAAACACTAATCAAACATTATTTTAAGTCTAATAATAATAGCTAAAATTTGTTGAATGGTTTTTATTGGCTGAACAAAGCACTTTGGTTTAGTCTCTAATCTCATTTATTCTCCACAGCAATTCTAGGAGATGGGAATTATTATGATCTCCATTTCACTGATAAGGAAACAAGTTAAAGGTTTAGAAGTTTGCTCAAAGTCACACTGCTAGGAAGTGGCAGAGTCAGGATTGGAACTAACTCGATCCAACTTCAGATCCTGTGTTCTTAGCTCCAGTTAACCCTGGAGATGGGGTGACTGTTCTTTTGAAAGAAACAAAAGATTGGTTTTGGATATTTGAATTTTGAAAGAATCATGGAATATGTGAGTATTATTGGAAAAGATTAGCATTATATCTCCAATAGCTTGGAACATGATTTAATAAGTGATTTTTGAAATAGTTGAATAATGTGTTGCTTAAGAAATAGCCACATTAGTCATGTGGAGGAGGACTTCTCTCTGTGAAGACAGGATACTTTAGAAGCCAGAAATGCCTAATTAGAGACCCCCCCCCCCCCCCCC
>NW_007774818.1:0-1403 GCF_000696425.1 Galeopterus variegatus | reverse complement strand
CACAGTATCAGAGTTGAGTATGATTGCCCCTAAATTCTAAATTATTTGAATCTTTTAATTATTTTATTTGCTTAAGAAAATAGAAGAAAACTAGAACAGAGGAGAAATCTGTAAATGAGTTTAAAGAACACTGTTCTTTAGAAATGCAAAATTCCATTGCATGTAAACAGGACATGAGGATTCTACCCTTCATTCCAGACTGCCGTTTGACTGAAACACTTTGTTCAAACAAGGCCACTGGAGCAGTGCTTGGCAAAGTCTGCTAGGAAGACCTGACATGCTCACCTAAATGTGCTTGTGATCTTTTGCAATCTTTTAAAACAAAGTTTAGTTTTTATATTGGATACCAATTAATATAAGCCATGCATGAGAATTATTATGTCATAATGAAGGTGTATGTAGTCTGGAGAGATGAAAGCAATGCAAACATAATATAGCAGAATTAGAAAGTCTGATGTAAGCAAAACCTAAAATAAATATAATGTAAAACATATGTATGTATATACTACTATTAAATTGTTCTGTTAGGGAATAATTTATAACTTTCTATGCTTGGAAACAATCTCAAACCTACTGTTTATAATAGTTGTTCTTGATAACAAGAACTTGTACTAAAGTTTTAAATGTGCTCCTTATACAAATGTTTCTAAATCTTTCGAATAAAGAAAGTCTATTTGATAGCACTTTCTCCCTGTTTTTTTTTTTTTTGCAGGTTCATCTCTTCCCATTCACTATTAATTTACTTACCTCCAAACCACCATAATTTAAAGGCTATTCCATTGCAGGACTATAGTGAAGTCAGGCCTGACATTATAGTTTCTATCTCTAGAAAATTTGTGTAGACATTTCAATCTATGTTCCCACTGAGACAGTAAAATTTGGCAGAAGAGATTTATCAGTTAGAATACACTTTTAAAGAACACACAGAGTCAGAATTTGGGAGCATTAATTTCAAAGGTGGAATTAACATAGATCCAAAAAACATTTCTCTTATTCCTTCAGTTATTCGGACCATTTACATTTCAATGAGGTTTTTGGTTTGTCATACAGAATCTATCTTGTTGCAGAGATTTTGACCATGAATCTTTGCTCCAAAATATTAAACATGCATAAAATATTGCAAGTAGAAATTGAAAATCTCACATGCTTTATGATAACTACAGAAAGTACAATATAAATACAGCAGTAAAGATGTTAAAGCAATGCACAATTAGAGGATTTTGATATAAACATTATAGATTAGTTAAATGAAAACCATGCTAAATTTATGTACTTGGAACTTTGGTCATTTGTGTCTTTAAATGTTTTCTTTTTAGTCTTGTAAGGTAACAGTGATACCTCATGAAATCTTTTCCTTTTTATGTACAATGCACATCACACACACACACACACACACACACACA
>NW_007774817.1:2601-3936 GCF_000696425.1 Galeopterus variegatus | reverse complement strand
GATAATTTCCCTTTGCCCACAGGATGAAGCCCACATGCTTTAACCTGACATCCAACCTTCACATACTGCTGCCTGCTGACCCTATGAATCTAGGCTTCTCCAGCACTTCTCTATCGTGGCACCTGAGTAGGGTTGGGAATTTTCCTTATGACCCACCTGTTGACCAGAATGGAGCTCCATGAGGCAGGAGACCCATAGGCTTCTCATCTCCATGTCCCTGGGGCCCGCACTGGGCAGTACACAGTCGAGCCAGTAAATATATTGCCCCCAAGCCATGGTCCTTCAAGAGAAACTTGAGCTTTAATCCAGGTTTAGAAATAAGCTGAGGCCGCCCAGCAGCTGCCAGCTCAATAAGGAAGTGGTTGCTTGGCTGCACTCCCAGGAGGGGCCTGCAGGTCCCGACCCTGGGCAGGCTGGGAGGAGAAATACAGAATGATATCCCCAGATGTGTGCTGAAGCTTGTGATGCTGCTCTGGGGGGAAATGTTTTCTAGGGACTATCTTGGATTCATGAGAGCAGGACCCTCACTCTTTGACTCTATGCAGGATTCCTCTCCAGGGCTCAGCCCCTCAGCCTCCCAAGACTCTGACGCTCTGGGTGATATTATGGGAGAGGCAAGACCTTCAGAATCCTACAGCCTTGGCTCCAGCCAGTTCTACCTTACTACGTAGGGGCTCCACCTCTCTGAGCCTCAGTTTCCTCATTTGCAAAATGGGACTAGTGATTCCAACCTTTCAAGGTTTTGGATCTTATGGAAAAGTGCTTTTCAAAAAGTCTAGCACAGTGAAGGCATAGTGAATACCTGTGTTCCTTCTTCTAGAGGCCTCTCAAGGCCTGGAGAGCCTCCCTGAGAAATATCCTGGCTGCCCGATGAGGATGGTGGTCCCTGGGGAAAGGTGTAGGGGCATGTTGCACATGACACTCCAGTCTAGCAGGGACCCACTTCTCTAATTCTGACACGTTCTTGGGAGGTTAGCCTTTTTTCTAATGAAAGCCCATGGAAAAGTGGATTTTTGTTATAGATTCATTTCACTTCAGAATCAGCTTCCCAGGAGAATGTCTAACATTCATTTGTTCATTCATTCATTCATTCTACAAATATCTCCAGAGCCTTGACCATCTGCCAGGTATGGTAGGAGATGCACAAGCAGGCTAGGCAGGGACTCTGCCTTCAAGGAGGTCATCATCTGTGTTAGTCTGTTTTTGTTGCTTATAACAAAAAACCTGGAACTGGGTAATTTATAAGAAAATGAGGTTTATTGCTTATAGTTTTGGAGGCTGGGAAGTCCAAAGTCCAGGAAACACATCTGGTGAGGGTCTTCTTTGGTGGTGGCT
>NW_007774817.1:0-923 GCF_000696425.1 Galeopterus variegatus | reverse complement strand
AAAAAAGTATTTCAACATGTGTAGGATGGGTAAAGGGTTAGTAGCATCAAGATACAAAGAGCTCTTATAAATGAAGCAAAGACAAATTGCCAGTAGAAAATGGGCAGGTGATGTGAACAACCAATTAACAAAAGAAAAACAGGGGAGAGTAAGCATACGAAAAGAGCAGTCACCAGTCTTCAAAGGACACACATTGAGAAATCAAGATGTACTTTAGGGGGCCTATTTCAAACAGTGAGAGGACTTGGGGAGGTGAGGAATGGGAAACGGGAACTCTCCAGTGCTATAAGAAGGTTATGACTTGATACTCATATTCTGGAGGGATGATTTAACAATATGTACCAAAACTTTCGAAGGACACTTGTTTACAGTATGGGAGCAGAAACAAGAGGGCAGAGTGTCACCTTGTTTGACCTCACTGGGAACATGCACTTTGGGCAACTCAAAGTTTTCACCTCTCTGCNACCTTGTTTGACCTCACTGGGAACATGCACTTTGGGCAACTCAAAGTTTTCACCTCTCTGCGAATTCACAAATGACTATGTAAGTGAGTATTGATTACAAATAAATTTAATCAAGAAGATAAATTTGCAAATATGGAATCCATAATTGGATGAGGACTGATTGTATCTATACAGATGGTGTCTTAGTCCATTCAAGCTGCTATAACAAAATACCTGAAACTGGGTAGCTTATAAGCAAACAAATTTATTTGTCACAGTTCTGGAGGGTGGGAAATCCAAGATCAAGGCAGATCCAGTGTCTGGTGAAGATCTACTTGCTGGCTCACAGATGTTGCCTTCTTGCTATGTCCTCACATGGTAATAGGGACGAGAAGTCTCTCTTGAGCCTCTTTTGTAAAGGCACTTATCCCATTCATGAGGGTTCCATACCCAGGACCTAATTACCTCCCAGAGGCTCCA
>NW_007774816.1:2992-3936 GCF_000696425.1 Galeopterus variegatus | reverse complement strand
TCGATGAGCTTGGTGTGATGAGTTTACTTTGATCAATGAGATTGGTGTGATGAGTTCACTTATATCAATGAGCTTGGTCTGATGACTTTACTTAGATCGATGAACTTGGTTTGATGAGTTTACTTAGATCGATGATCTTGGTGTGATGCATTTAATTTTATGAAGGTTCATGGTATGATGAGCTAACTTAGATTGATGTGCTTAGTGTGATGAGTTTACCTAGAAGGATGAGCTTTTTGTTATAAGTTTACTTAGATTTATGATTTTGGTCAAATGAGTTTACTTAGATCGATGGGCTTGGTCTGATCAGTTTACTCAGATCGATGAACTTGTTCTGATTAGTTGACTTAGATCGAAGAGCTTGGTCTAATGAGTTTACTTTGATCATAGAGCTTGGTCTGATGAGTTTACTTAAATCGATGAGCTTGGTGTGATGAGTTTAATTTGATCAATGAGCTTGGTCTGATGAGTTCACTAATATCGATAAGCTTGCTCTGATGAGTTTACTTAGATCGATGAGCTTGGTCTGATGAGATTACTTAGATCAAAGAGCTTGGTCTGATGAGTTTACTTAGATCGATGAGCTTGCTGTGATGAGTTTACTTTGATGATTGAGCTTGGTCTGAGGAGTTCACTTAGATTGATTAGCTTGGTCTGATTAGTTTCCTTAGATCGATGAGCTTGGTCTAATGAGTTTACTTAGATCGATGAGCTTGGTGTGATGAGTTTACTTTGATCAATGACCTTGGTGTGATGAGTTCACTTATATCAATGAGCTTGGTGTGATGACTTTACTTAGATCGATGAGCTTGGTGTGATGAGTTTTCTTAGATCGATGAGCTTGGTCTGATGAGTTTACTTAGATCGATGAGCTTGCTGTGATTAGTTTACTTTGATCATTGAGCTTGGTCTGAGGAGTTCACTTAGATCGATTAGCTTGGTCT
>NW_007774816.1:1833-2173 GCF_000696425.1 Galeopterus variegatus | reverse complement strand
TGGTGTGATGAGTTTACTTTGATCAATGAGCTTGGTCTGATGAGTTTACTTAGATCGATGTGCTTGGTGTGATGAGTTTAATTTGATCAATGAGCTTTGTCTGATGAGTTCACTTATATCGATAAGCTTGCTCTGATGAGTTTACGTAGATCATTGAGCTTGGTCTGATGAGTTTACTTAGATCGATGAGCTTGGTGTGATGAGTTTACTTTGATCAATGAGCTTGGTCTGATGAGTTCACTTAGATCGATGAGCTTGGTCTGATGAGATTACTTAGATCGATGAGATTGGTGAGATGAGTTTACTTTGATCAATGAGCTTGGTCTGATGAGTTCACTTA
>NW_007774816.1:0-957 GCF_000696425.1 Galeopterus variegatus | reverse complement strand
GATGAGTTAACATAGATCGATGAGCTTGGTCTGATGAGATTACTTAGATCGAGGTGCTTGGTCAGATGAGTTCACTTAGGTCGATGAGCTTGGTCTGATGAGTTTACATAGATCGACGAGCTTGGTCTCAGGAGTTTACTTAGATCTATGAGCTCGGTCTGATGAGATTACTTCAATCGATGAGCTTGCTCTGTAGAGTTTACTTCCATCGATTAGCTTGGTATGATAAGTTTAGTAGATGGACTAGCTTGGTCTGATGAGTTAACATAGATCGATGAGCTTGGTCTGATGAGATTACTTAGATCGAGGTGCTTGGTCAGATGAGTTCACTTAGGTCGATGAGCTTGGTCTGATGAGTTTACATAGATCGACGAGCTTGGTCTCAGGAGTTTACTTAGATCTATGAGCTCGGTCTGATGAGATTACTTTAATCGATGAGCTTGCTCTGTAGAGTTTACTTCCATCGATTAGCTTGGTCTGATGAGTTGAGTTGAAGGATTAGCTTGGTCAGCTGAGTTTACTTAGATCGATGAGCTTGGTCTGATGAGTTTACTTAGATCGATGAACTTGGTTTGATGAGTTTACTTAGATCGATGAACTTGGTGTGATGCATTTAATTTTATCAAAGTTCATGGTATGATGAGCTAACTTAGATCGAATAGCTTGGTCTGATGAGTTTACTTAGATCGACGAGCTTGGTCTGATGAGTTTAGTTCGATTGATGACCTTGTACTAATGAGTTTACTTAGATGGATGATCTTGGTCTGTTGAGTTTACTTAGATCGATGACCTTGGTCTGATGAGTTTACTTAGATCGAGGAGCTTGGTCAGATGAGTTTACTTTGATCGATTAGCATCTTCAGATGAGTTTACTTAGATCGATGAGCTTGGTCTGATGAGTTTACTTAGATCGATGAGCTTGGTTTGATGAGTTTACTTAGATCGATGAGCTTGGTT
>NW_007774815.1:0-3937 GCF_000696425.1 Galeopterus variegatus | reverse complement strand
TTCCTGAAACACATTAGAAATAATAATGTGAATGAACAGGAATGTAATCCAGCCTGCCATTGTTGTGGAATTATAGAATTTTTGAGCTAAAAAAGAAAGGCTTCTATAGAAAGAATCTCAGGGAAATTAAATGATTTGAACATGCTTATAAGGCTAGTTGGTGGACAAAGTGACACTAGAAGGCAAGCTTTCTCATTTGTTGTTCAGTGTCCATTCGCTTTGATGGAGCTGACCAGCAGCATGAACTGGATACAGAGCAGGTTAATCAGAACCATGGGTCACAGTGCTGCAGGGGCTCGGAGGCCCTCAACTCATAGAGGCCATGATCAACAGAGGAGCAAAATTAAGACCTGGAGAGATTGATGGATTTTCTCCAAGTCACAGACAATTTATTTGTAAGGCTAGGAAAAGAATCCCATTCCCCTTTTCCCATTTGTCATTCTTCTCAATCGATAGATCAATCTGGTCAGTAAACATTTATTGGGTAACTGGTATGTGCTTAGCACTGTGTTGGGTAATTTGAGAATATCAAAGTAGTACAAAATATGGCTTCTTCCTTCGTAGGGTTTCAATATCGTTAAGCATCCTGAATATAAAATTATCCTTGCCTCCAAGCAGCATGGTATCTAAACCAGCCAGTTGTTTATCCTGGTATTAGAGATCTCCAAAGGAGAAGGTCTGTTTAATAACCCTTGCTATCGGGAAAGCCTTTCTTATGTGTAATCTATATTGCTCCTGCTGAAGCTTAAGCCTATTTGTTTTATTTTCTTCTTAGTTCAGAAAGACTAAACTAATCAGAATCCTCCTTTATAGTAATTCTTCCCACACTTACAGCACACTACTGCATACCTCTTCAGCTTAGTAAAAACATTGATTGTGCCAAATATTGTAGGCTGTTGGCACTTGAATCAAAAATACTGTACACACACACACATCCACACACACGCATATTTGTTTTTGAGTTCATAAAAATAACTGGAAATCATTGTGAAGGAGTCATCTATTTTCTTGTGTTACTTCTCTTAATAGTCATTTATAAAGTAACTCCTGAATTTCTGCTGGTGTTACGGAGAGTGTAAAGGTAGTAGTAGTTCCCTGGCCTCAAAGAGCTGATAGACTATTGGGGTGATACACAAATGGAGAATAATTTGAGAAAATTCCATACAGTCTATCCCCATATAATAAGGAGAAGAATCCATTTTGAATTTATCAAGGCACATTTATAGTACAGAATTCGTTGGGCTTAAAAAACTTGGAACACTTAAAGTTATTGGGATTTATCATAGTTGACACATAAATGCATGCGGTTTTCTCTCCTACTCATTCATTCATTCATCAGACATTTATCTGTCCCATACACTATGCACAATGCCAAACGAAGAGCACAAACTCTGGGTTCAAATATTCACTATGACATTTACTAGCCATGAGACTTAGAGTAATGTGTTAGTCAGTTTTCTGTCACTTATAAGAGAATACCTGAAACTGGGTAATTTATAAGAAAATGAAATTTACTTCTGATGGTTTTGGAGACAAGGAAATCTAAGGTCCAGGGGGCACATCTGGTGAGGGCCACCTTCTTGGTAGGGATGTGATACAGCATCGCATGGTAATGTAGGGTGTCACATGATGATGCTGGGCAAGAGCACTCACATGCTCACTTGCTCTCCTTATATAGCCCCTAGTACAGCTCCCTTGATAAACTTTTATCCATTAATCCATTAGCCCATGATGGATTAATCCATCATTAGTGCAAAGCCATCATGGTACGATCACCTCTTGAAGGCCCTACCTTTCAAACACATTATTGGGAGTTAAGCTTCAATATGAGCTTGGGGAAGGAGGGACATTCAAACCATAGCAAATAAGTTATTTAATATCTATGGAGTTTCTCTTCATATATAAAACCAGAATAGCAATACTTAACCTGATATATAGGTTGTGGGATTAAATGAGTTGTTGTATGAAAATACTCTGATGGTGGGAAAAACCACCTTTACCCAGTTTCATGACCACATGAAGAGGGATGTATATTAGTATAACATTCCTGGCATCTCTCTGCCCCCTCACTCACTCCTTTCTTCCCAGGGGAGGAGGCGTGAATTACCTCACTGGCAAGTCTGGGGAAAGAAATTGGGTTGTGCAGTTTAGCCCACCTTCCTGTTTCTTCTTTGGGATCTGCAAATACCCGTAGGAAGTGCCCGTTCTGGTCTGCTCTGCTGCAATGTATGTTTACTGAGGGAAAAACTCCACGTGGGGAAGACAGGTTTTCCAGCTACACCTGTGACCAGGTGGGAGAGTTTTCCTAATTCCGTGTATGTTTTTAGGAAGCCCATTTTTGCTGCACCCCTAAATCCTATTTTTCAGTTTCAGTTTTAACAAAAATAAAGCTGATATCTTGTCTCCATCTGCCTATTTTGTATTAGATCTCAATTAATTCAAAAGTCATGTAGGCAACATAAATTTGTTTTTGGATCCTCTCAAAATACTAACACCTTACATTTGCCTAATGCATAGTAGATGCTTAAGGAATTTGACTTCCATCCCCCTTTTTTATTTCCACCTATGCTATTTGCTATTGAAGATTAAAAATATGTGCAATGTTATCTATCTCTCTCCAAGGAGCTTCCAGTTCAATAATGGAGATAAGATGGATACACAAACAGCTATAGTGGAAGATAGCAGGAAAAAATATAAGGCAGGCACAAGCAAAGTGCTCAGGGAATTAAGAGGAGAAAGAGATAGCCCACCATTGAATCAAAATGGGCTGCAAGGAACAGTGACAGACACTAATCACTCAACAACAAGGGACTGAACAACCCTCCTTCTCTTTACTTAATTTCCTTAATAAAACCCCCTATTGGAGCCCTGCCTAGTGCTACTTGTCCTCTTGCTCTTCTCTCTTGAATGACACTGGAAGCTGTCTGAGATTTTTAACAACACAGCTGCCACTGCCGTGCCCAAGATAGTCTTTGCAGAAACTCTGAGGGTATTCATAAGTATTTGTGTCTCTCAGACTAGAGAGAAAACACATAATTCAAATATGAAATTCTGCTATGAAAGCAGAAATCCACTTTATTTCTTTTTAAGCTGATCATTTCCTCCCTAATAACTCTGAGTAATCATTTCAACACCTCAGCTCTGAGCTAGCACTTACTGTAGTCACCAGTGTATTTAGAAGTGAAGGGAGCTGTAAGAAACCATAACTGATACGAACTCCCCAAGATGAGCAGACTCACTTTCCAGATTTCGTTAGGGACATGCAGATTTATGACAGTTACAGTTTCCACAGGTAGTGCCAAAAGGGGGAGACTAGAAAAAATAAGTCCTAGAAGTCTGTGGCTGACAAGCAAGAAATCATTCACTGCATCTTCTTATTGCTAATACACAAGGACAGAGAAAAAACCACAAGCAAACCTACTGCCTCAGCAGCCCGTGCCACTTGCAAAGACAGTCAAACAGAAGCCCCCAATCAGGGCAGTCAATGGCTGTGGGGGCTGTCTTTAAACAGTGGGCAGCAAGAGACCTCCTTTTCAAAGTTGGCTCATTGTCCTTAAATGTTACCATATATCAGGTAGCATAACATTGGTTTTGTATTCTAAAGAATAAAACTTTTAGTTTCATTTACAATTTTTTAAATTTCTCTGTTCAGTAGTCTTAAAAATGAGCTAATCTTTTTGAAATATATTTTTATATTTTTGATCTCTTTCCAAGAAAAATTTCCCAACTGAAGTGTTCTGTCTTTAATTCCTCAGATATGTGTTCACTCTAGATATTTTTTAGATCATGAATCACACATACCAAAGCATCAGTATGATTTTGTATTGTAAACAAAGATCATTTTAGACTTCTGAAATGTAGAAGGTTGGTTCCTATCCTTGCAGGAATTATATTACTTTCTATTACTATCATAAAGGTAGTCATGGGTGACTGATTT
>NW_007774814.1:3582-3937 GCF_000696425.1 Galeopterus variegatus | reverse complement strand
ACAGTTTCCAACTTCTTGATCATCTTAAGATGATGTGCTATTTCAATAGGAAACAATGCGTGGAATTTCGGGGAGGGAAAATATTTGAATAATATTAATCCATATATAACCATCAACAAAGTGTGTTTTTAATATACTGCTCCAGAAGTTTATTTGTACTTACCTCCCCTGCAGTGATGCTTAGGACTTCAAGACTGACAATTGATCATTGTGGGTTTACTCATGAATTAAATCACTCAACAAAAATGTTTCCATCTCTGATTATATTTAAGATACCTGACAGGAAACAAAATTAAATCAGATATGGATATTACCATTAAATAGAAGCTAATTAGAGAGATAAGAGAGTTATAAA
>NW_007774814.1:0-3129 GCF_000696425.1 Galeopterus variegatus | reverse complement strand
AAATCAGATATGGATATTACCATTAAATAGAAGCTAATTAGAGAGATAAGAGAGTTATAAATAGCTTAAACCAGGTTAACAATGAAGAAATATTATGCTATGGAAGAACAGCAAAGGAAAAGATGTTTCTTTTAAGGGGATTAGGTACAATAGTACTGAGAAGAAGTATTTTAGTTAGCTCTTAAAGAACAATTAGATTTTAACATAGGGAAATAAGTTGGGGAAGATTAGTATGTACAGACATATAAATATAGGAAAGTACAGAAAATATATGTAGAACAATAGAGGTTCATTTCATCTTACATGTAGGGCATATAATATAGAGTGATAAGAAAAAAGTAAAAATATACATTTGATTAGATTGTGAAAGGTCTTGCATACCAGGGAGTAGAGCACCGGGGATATGCTAGCTGAGTTTGAACCCTGGCTTAGTCTCTTACTGTTTAAGCTTGACCTAACAAATTTAACAATAAAAAAGAAAAAAAAAAAGGGCAGGAGAGTGGGGTACTTTCCTGAGCTACAGTCAGTTTTCCTGATTAGTAAATGTGGGCAAATAGCAGTGTGAGGAAGATTGAAGATAATGTACTTAAAACACACAAGATATTATTGTAATTTAATCTGTAGGGGAGATTCTTCTATTACCAGAAATATATTTGTATATTTAGTGGAAAGTAAGAGACAACTGAACTAAAGGAGTATCAGAACAGATTTTCTGTCTCCCATGAAAGCATGTAGAGACCTGCCTTGGACTCCCTGAGTCTACAGTTTAATCAGACATTGTATAAATGGAGACTCTGTCAATTGCAGCAAATAGCCCTGTGACTCCTGAGATATTCTCTGAGGTACTTAAGGTACTTACTTTGTTGAAATGCTTAAGCAGCAATTGTCAGCCTTAAGGCACATCTGGCCCAGCCATGTTTCCAAACAGGATGGTAGAGCCTGATTAGACTGTAACAGGAAACGCTCCTATTATAGTAATCAGGCTCGTTACCACTACAAAATATGCTTTCAAGACTTTTCACAAGCCTGTTCACTTTGTTTTTAAGAATGAAAACCTAGCTCATTATTTGCTTTCTTTTTAAAGAGATCCTATGGATTAGGTTGCATTTTTTATCATTTCTATAAAAATTATTACAGATCATGTGAACCAAATAATTGTAATAATTAAAGGCTGGAAGAGAGTAAATCTTCAAACTCCTTTTGGAATAGTATGGCTTGCTCTCCTCTTGCCTCTAATGCTTTGTAATGAACTCTTTTTCCTTTGTTCTGGACGATGGAGTTTTCTCTGACTTCTTTTCAAAAACTATTGGGGAATATAATAGACCAACTACTAACTCATTTTTTTTGTCTCTTTTGGATATTTCTCCTGACAGTCTAAATTTTCTTTTCTGAATTTCATACCTAGCTCTATTCCCTTGAACCAACCTAAATAATTCATTTCTTGCCAATTTCAGCTTTTTAATAACACATAATCTGTTATTCTACTCCCAGTTTGCTCTACCTTAACCAAACTGTCCACGTTTAGGGGCTTGAATCTTCCCTTATTTTCCTAATCATTTTACCCTTGATTTTGTTACTTGTGCTACTTGAATATCTGCAGAATAAAATGCACAAAGTTTTCCAAGTTTGAAAATTACTCATTTAGCTATGGTTGCCAAGGAAACTACCTCTATTGTATCTCAGTTTTATTTAGAACATAGAGTCCACTATGGGAAAGATTTTAAAGAATCACTGCACTGAATTTGTCTCTCCATTTCTTTCTTTCTTTCTTCTCCTTTTTTTTTTTTTTTTTTTTTTTTTTTTAGAAAATTTGGGTTTTGTTCCCGGATGGAGTTGAGAAAAACAGTTAACAGCCTGCCTGAACACCAACTTTGAATATCCATAGTTTATGAAACATTCAGTGGTAGGCTGAGACACTTGCTGTTAAGATATTTGGAATAAGAGCTGGGGGACTCATGTTTATCACTGAATTACTGAGTGAGCTGGTAAAGATTTAACCTTTGCATATAACTTAAGTTTCACTTTACAATATGGCCTATCTCACCAAACTCTACTCCATAGGTGTAACCCATTCTTTGGCATGATAGCAGAATATTCTATCCCATAAACGCATTCCTGCTGTTACTATATTTTAGGAAATCTTATATGATTATGAAAATAATATGTAATTTATATTTATGTACTGTACTACATTCACTTAAAATTTGCCACACTTAGTTTTAAATTAATCCAGTTAACCGACCAGATGATAATAATGCTTTTTCTGTCAAATCCATAGCTGAGTACTTGAGAAATCTAAGAAGATATATCAAAACCCTGAAAAGAATAGGTATTTTTTTACTACAGTTTCTTGTCATGAAACAAATCACTATTTTCAGCCTTTAGCAGCCCAGATTTTTAATATATCTGTCTCAAAAAGCCAGAGGCAGACAAGATTAAAAACAAATGAGATCAGCCTCCTTTGGTTATCACTCCACATGAGTAGCTATTCACCAAGGGCAGGTGGCTATTTGCAAGGCGGAGGAGGTCCCATTCTGGATCCTCAGCACACTTTTCACCCTCTAGTATTCCTGCCAACGGGCTTGCATGCACAGCCCAGCAGCGGGGATGTTTTTGCTCACAGTATTTGTTTTTGCATTGATGAATATTTAGATAAACCAGCAGTTCCTTGTTAAAACTGCGAAGGAGTTGATATTTGTCCATTTTATCCCGGCTTTGACTCATCTGTGGCACACCCATCTGCCCTCATTAGACTACCGGCTGCCAATCTAGTCCCCCTAATAAAACAGGAACATTTACACTGTGGTTGTCATACACTCACATGATGCAATGCAATTATCACAGAGCATTTGCCTTAATTTAAACTTTTACTTAATTCTGAAAAAAATCCATTTAATGAGTTGTTTTGTTACTGATTCTGTGCTAGATTCTTTCACATCCATTAACATATCAGTGAGATAATGAGAAAATGACTTATCTCCATTTAAAAAAGTATCACTTCTGAAAATATTTTTTCAGAGACTAGCAAACTGTAGGCACCCAAATAAATATTTTTTCCTCCCTCCTATCCTCCCTATCTTCTGAAATTCAAGGATCTAAATGTTTGGGTAATTTGTTGCGCAATGCAGC
>NW_007774813.1:2724-3937 GCF_000696425.1 Galeopterus variegatus | reverse complement strand
GACAAAAATTGTACATATTCAAGGTATACAATGTGATGATTTGATATACCTATATATTGTGTAATGATTACCACAAATTAATACATCCATCACTACCCAGAGTTACCATTTGTGTGTGTGTGTGTGGTGAGGATGCTTAAAATCTGCTCTTATCAAATTTTGACAATACGGTATTATTCACTATCATCACTGTGCTGTATGTTAGATCCCTAGAACTTATTAATCTTATATCTGAAAGTGTGTGCCCTTTGACCAACACCTCCCCATTCTCCCCAGGCTCCTTTCCATTTTCCCCAGACTCCAGCCCTTCGCAACCATCATTTTTACTCTCAGCTTCTTTGAGTATGACGTTTTTAGATTCCACATATAAGTGAGATCATACAGTATTTGTCTTTCTGTGCCTGGCTTATTTTACTTAGATAATATCTTTCAGGTTCATCTGTGTTGCCACAAATGGCAGGATTTCCTTCTTTTTAATGGCTGAATAATATTCCAGTTTCGTTTTGTTTTGTTTTGTTTGTTTTTTTTTTTGTGTGTGTGTGTGTGTACACTATACTTTCTTTTCCTGTAGAAGGACACAAGTTGTTTCCATATCTTGACTATTGTAAGTAATGCTGCAATGAACATGGGGGTGCAAATATGTCTTTGAGATATTGATTTCATTTCCTTTGGACATGTGCCCAGAAGTAGGATTTCTAGATCACATAGTAGTTCTATTTTTAATTTTTTGGCTATACCAATTTACATTTCTGCCAACAGTATATAAGGGTTTCCCTTTCTCCATACCCTTGCCAACACTTCTCTGTTCTCTTTTTGATAACAGCCATCCTAACAGGTATGAGATGATACTTCATTGTGGTTTTGATTTACATTTCCCTGATGAGACTGATGTTGAACACCTTTTCATATATCTGTTGGCTATTTGTATGCCTTCTTTCAAAAAATGTCTATTCAGGTCTTTGTCCATTTTAAAATTAGGTTGTTTTATTTTATTTTTTTGGTATTGAGTTGAGTGCATTCCTTATATATTTTATATATAATCCCTTATCACATCTATGGTTTGCAAATATTTTCTCCCATTCCATAGGTTACCTTTTCATCTTGTTAATTGTTTCCTTTGCTGTGCAGAATGTTTTACCTCGATGTTTTACCTTTTGTTTCTGTTATCTGTGCTTTGGGTGTCATATCCAAAATATTATTGCTAAGATCAATG
>NW_007774813.1:0-649 GCF_000696425.1 Galeopterus variegatus | reverse complement strand
AGCTAAAATAAAGCAGAGTTGACTGATGATAAATTAAACAACAGGAGATTTAAAGAAGAGCGAATTTTTCCTTTTTGGTTTTACTTTTTGTTTCTGTGTAAAGGGAAACAACGCCAATAGAGATGGATTCAAGAAGATTATGATTGATAATTACTATGGGGATAACCCAAACTCTTCCCTCTGCTATAAAATACCTAAGGAGCAAAGACGAGGTAAGTGAAAAAAAGACGTGAGCGTTTGCCTTAGAAATCTCTAAAAAATAATGAGTCTTTTAAAAAAGTAAGTTTTAATGGAAACTGCCATTTCTACTCATTCTGGGTTTCTACTTATCAAGTTGCATTTTTATGTGTCTGTGTGTGTGAAGAGCTCTCCAAGTAGTGTTCTGCTCAGTTTTTCTTTTTTTCAAGTTTTGAATATTTTACAGGATTGTTTGGAGTTCAGCATTACTCATTAGTCACTCATCACAACTTGCAATAAGATGGATAAAGATAATGGGGAGCAGAGATTAATCATTGCTCTTTTGTACTGTATGTGAAATGATTTTGAGATATAGGAGCAACCTAGCAACTCTGAGGCCTAATTTGAGATGTTTTAGAACACAAGAAATTGTCTAGGAATGATGTCCTCCAACAGAAAGAACAGTTTTGGA
>NW_007774812.1:0-3937 GCF_000696425.1 Galeopterus variegatus | reverse complement strand
GGTAAGGGGATCGTAACCCTTGGCTTGGTGTCGTCCGCACCGTGCTCAGCCAGTGAGCGCATTGGCCATCCCTATATAGGATCCGAACCCGCGGCAGGAGCGCCACTGTGCTCCCAGCGCCGCACTCTCCCGAGTGAGCCATGGGGCCGGCCTTCAAGTGCCACACTTTTAATTGTTCATTATCTCAAAGCATAATATTATTATTATAATTTCCATTCCATTGTCTTAAAGTAAGTATGTACATGATAAAAAAAAAATCAGCATTACAGAAGAGGACCAATTGAAAAATTTCCACCTGCATTAGTCTGCTTGGGCTGCCATAACAAAATACCACAGACTGGGTGAGTTAAACAACAGAAATTTACTTTCTTACAGTTCTGGAGGTTAATAGCCCAAGCTCCATGTCTCATCAGGGTTCTCTTCTTGACTTGTAGGCGGCCAGCTTCTTGCTGTGTGCATGGGGAGGAGAGGTGCACCAGAGTCTCTTCCTGTTCTTTTAAAAAGACACTAGTCCTGTTGGGTTAGGACCCACCATTATGACTTCAAACTTAATTACCTTTCTCAAGGCCCAATCTCTAAATACAGTCACATTGGGGTTAGAGCTTCAGCATATGAATTTGGGGATGGGGGACCCAATTCTATCCATAATACCACCCAATACCTAGTTCCAATCGCCAGAGAAAACCATTCAGCCATTCCCTGATTTTAGCCGTTATAATTCTATTATATACTCATGTACTTGTTTTTTAACCTGCAGCTATTTAGACACTATTATCTTTTGGCTGCACTTAATAAAGATAAGGAGATTTGTCGACAGCATTATCTTCTCTCTCAGCTTTAAAAATTTTTTTGCTAGTACTATTTTTCAATCTGTTTTCAATTGGTTGACTTTATAACCTTAGAAAACAAACTTCTATTTCTTATTCTATTAACTGTGGACAGTCTCCCTTCTTTCCCCACTGTGTAAGATAAGAAATTAGCTCCTTTACGATGTCCTGTACCTCACCTCTTCCCCCTCCCCCAAATCATTACTTTATTTTTATTTTTACTTCTCAAAGTCTGTAATATTTGTATTCTATTTGTTAGCATAAAGTGAATTTTATATAATTTAATTTAAAAAATGGAAGACCAACAGTGTTTACAGTATTATGGTGCCCAAATATTGTTAACTATAAAACCAGTAGTGTGTTAGGATCCACTGGGAGGAAAATTACATTTCATTTGAATTATAACTTCAAATAATTTTTTTTTCCGTCAGGTAATTTTTTTTTTTTTTTTGGATAGGGCATATGGGAAATGTTCACAAAATGACTCTCATGCAAATATAAAATAGACATATGTTAAAGACTTTATTCAACTTATAATTGAATGAAGTAACCAGTAAATTGTTAAAACTGGTCTAAAAAGGACTTAAAAATCTAGGCTTATAAAAGCCATTTATAAGTGTTAGGATAAGACAGCTGGGTTAGATACAAAACTGGTTAATGTCCACTGAGGCCATCAACAGTGCAGACATCTGAATCTCTATCAGATAAAAAGCTACAAGTCAACCTCTGTCTTTACAGAGTTGGAAAATAGCCCAGACAATAGGAAGTCGAGCCTGGCACTGTGTCGAAAGAATACCCAGTTACCTTTTTGTTTATTTCTAAGTTTTGGATAATTGTCTGACATAAGTAATCTTTCTGAGTGTGTGCATATATAAGCATGTCATTATTTTGCCTTCACACTTGGATAACTATTTGCCTGGGTTTAGAATTTAAAATATTTTTTCCAAAGGCACTGAAGGTGTTTCTCCATCGTCTTCTAGTACACAGTGTTGTTAATGAGAGGTTAAAAGCCACTCTGATTGTTAATCCTTTCTGATTTCTGACTTTTCTTTCTTGATTGTCTCTCAAGCTTTTTATTTATTTATTTATTTATTTTTCCTTTTTGTCTTTTTTACTGACCGGCAACGGGATCACAACCCTCGGTGTTGCACCCGCACCACGCTCAGCCAGTGAGCGGGAACCGGTCTCCACATGGGATCCGAACCCTTGGCGGCACACTCTCCAGTGCGCCACCGGGCTGGCCCTCTCAAGCTTTTTAGATCTTCCCTTCTAGTGTTCTGACATTTTGTAAGTAATGTTCTTCATGTGAGCCTCTTTCATTAGCCCCCTTAGCACTACACAGACACTATTAATCACTGCCAGCTCAAAATTTTTTTCTCCTTTGTTTCCTTAATTATTATGTCTTTTATGTTTTCTCTAGAACTCCTATTGGGCAGAAGTTTGACTTGGAGACTAATCCTCTGTAGCTTTCCATTTTTGTCTCATATTTCATATCTTTGTATATTTGTTCAATATTCTAGGAAATCTCCTCTACTTTAATTTCCACTCCTCTGTTAAAATTCTTGCTTTGACAATCTAATTTTATTTTTATTTAAAAAAATTTTTTAATTGAAACAATCGATTGCACATATCTGTGGTGTATAGTTTTTTCATGTCAATACCTATGTGCAATATGTGATGCTCAAATCAGGATAATTAGTATATTCAACATTACACAGTGTAATCATTTTTTGTGGCCGCTTATCAATTTCTCACTAACTCCCCTCCCCTTACCCCTTCCCACCTCTGGTGCCTCATTTCTGTTCTCTCCTTTTGAAAGTTCAGTGATCAATTGTGATTGTTATATCTTTCTTTCTTTTTTAAAAAATTTCTTTGTTTATTTTTTTGGCTCCCTCTTATGAGTGAGGACATGCAGTATTTCTCTTTCTTTACTGGGCTTATTTCACTAAACATAATTTTCTCTAAGTTCATCCAAGTTGCTGCAAATGGCAGAATTTTATTCTTTTTTTATGGCAGAATAGTATTCTATCATGTATACATACCACATTTTCCTTATCCAGTTGTCTGTGCATAGACATGTAGGTTGGTTCCATAGCTTGGCTATTGTAAATATAAACATAGAGCAGATAAATACGGGAGTGCAGGTATCCCTTCAACATGATGATTTCCATTTCTATGGGTATATACACAGCAGTGGGATTGCTGGACAGTAAGGTGGTTCTATCTGTGGTCTGAGGAACCTCTGTAATTTTCCATAATGGCTGCACTAATTTCCAGTCTCACCAGCAGTGTAGGAGGGTTCCCCTTTCTCCACATCCTTGTCAGTATTTGTCATTCTTTGTCTTTTTGGACAATCTCATTTAAATTTGACAAAACTCCTTTTAATTTTCGAGTACTACTTTTTTTAAGCGGTAGTTTGCTATAGTTTTGGGATCTGATATTTTCTCAAATTTCTCTAATGTTATTAATTGTAATTAAAAAAAATAATATTCTGTCTCTCAATTACCTATTGTCTCAGGGGAAATGTTCTTTTTATTCATTTTGGTCTCCTTTTTTTTCATGCTATTGATGTGCAGTTTATTTCATTCAAATGTCTGGACATTCTTGTGGCTCTTTTATATATATATATTTTTTGCAGCTGGCTGATACAGGGAGGATTGAACTTTTGACCTTGGTCTTATCAGTACCACCAAGTGCTAACCAAATGAGCTAACTGACCGGCCCCCATTTATATCTTTGAATGAAGGTTGAGGATGGTTAGTGTCAGCAGATGGTGGAGATCTTTTCCCCAAGATGCCTCTCCCTGACTGAGGGTGGGTGGCTGATGATGGCACCTCTGGGTCAATGATCAGGCTTCACTTTAGGTTTCGAGGGCAGGAAGTGGACGAGTGGGTGTGTTCCCTGTCTACACTGATCATTCACTTTCTTTAAGATCCTGATTTCAGCCTGGGACAAACATTGAATGTGTCTGTTGTTGTAGCTGAATGGAGTGAGAGGGGAGCAGGGGGGCCAAGTGACACAGACTTTCAATCAATTACCTTAATTTGCTTTAGTCCTGTGACCTTCAGGCTTGGGGGTCTCCCTGGCACTCTGCAGGCAGAACACATCCT
>NW_007774811.1:0-3937 GCF_000696425.1 Galeopterus variegatus | reverse complement strand
CCCCGCCAGGCCAGCTCCCCTTCTCTCGGCCTGGTCTTGTCCTGCCCCCAGCCCATCCCCCGCCCCTGGTGCCTGTCCTCGCCTGTCCTCCCCTCGCTCTCCAGCCCCCCTGTGCAGTCTCTGCTCTCGCACTTGGCCCGTCCTGCTGAGGGCCTCACCAGAGGAGCTTTGCGGGAGCAGCACCCGAGCTGGTGGCAGTAGTGCTTGTGGACCAGGACCGTGAGCCCAGTGATGGCCAGCAGCAGCAGCGCACCCAGCACCCCGCCCAGGACCGCCATGTCCACCACTGAGAAGCGCCGGTCCTGGGCGAGGCCTTCTGCCGGCATCCCTGCCAGAGACACCATCGCCCACTTGCCACTAGAACACGCCAAGCATTTCCCATGCTGACCTACGCCGGGCTTGGGACACCCTGAGGACAGGCCAGGCCTGAGCCATCTTCTGAGCCAAGGTTCTGGGGAGCGGGCACTACAGAGCTGTGTGTCCAGCAAGAGCCCGTGGGACCCCTGGGGAGGCCAGGCTGGTGAAGGCAGGGAGAGGAACAGGCCAGTGCTGCCAACACCAGGCGGGACGTGCAATGGGAGGGCACAAGGGCACTGGGAACCAGTGGGGTGAATGGCCCTGGGAATTGTGGGGTTTGCGGGATCCCACATCTGGCCTCTTTCCTGCCCCCACACACCTGGAACTGTCTCGGTCTGATCAGAACAGCCTCCCTCCTTGGGATTTCACGGTCAGCATGGCCAGGCCAGGTCAGCCCGAGGCAGACCCTGTCCTGTACAGCATTTCCCCAGACCACCCGGCGTCCTGAGTCAGCAAGCGCTCCAGGAAAAGGGGTGGGGTGCTACCTGAGGGTGGGGGGCTCCTGCTGGAACCAGGGAGCGTCGGCTGAGAGGTTCCTGGCTTCTGCGTCTGTGCTGAGCCCCCACCTGGTGTGGCTGGTGGAGGGGAGGTGCTGGTTCCTGAACTGGGGGGCCCCCCAGGGGTGGGTGACACAGGTGTCCTCAAAGTTGTGCCTGAGGGTGGGTGAGGACCAGTGCTCCCGCCAGAGGCAGTCATGGAGGGTCCCTGAGAAGGCCCTGGGGGTCTGGGGGCTTCCGAAATGGTGCTCCTCGTGGGCCCAGTTGCTCCTCCAGCCTCTGGGGATGTGGAGGGCCCTGGGGGCCAGGGACAGCATTGGGCTTGCTTCTGTTCCCAGCCTACCAACCCCATGGAAGGAGCCACCCTGCCCGGGGGGACCCCAAAGGGGCTCATTTGGGGGATCCCCAGAGGCTCACCTGTGGAGGGGACCTCCTTCTCTGAAACTTGTATCTCGACAACTGTGGTTGCTGTGCCCGAGGTCACTGTGTTCTTGGCCTCAACCTGCAGGCAAGGAAGGGAGCTCGTCCCTCCTAGGCCCCTCTTTAAGCCCCCACTCTCAGGGACCCCTGCCCCGCCCTTCACCTCTGCATAGAAGACTTCTGCTCTTGTCAGGGTCGTGGTGGTCAGCATGGTCTCCCCGTTCATCCAGAAGTATGAGTGGTTGGTGACTTGATACATGATGGCAGAGTTGAGGTCCTAGACATGGCCACAGTGAGCCCTGGGCAAGGGCTGCCTTCAGCGTCCATCCCAAACCCAAGCAGACCCAGGGACCAGTGGTGTCACGTACCGGGAACTCTGGGTCCTGAGCCTGGATCCTCAGAGGCTGAGAGGGGTCATCTGCGTCCTTGACTGCCACGCCTGCTCCAGAGCCAAGCACCACGGTGCCGTGGTACAGGCTCTGGGGGAAGTGGGGCAGGCTCCCGTTGGCAGCGCGGGCCTCCACTGTCACTTGAGTAACCGAATAGCGGGCAAAGTCGGCCTGCTCGCCCTGGGGGGTGGCGGAAGCAGCAGTGACCAGCGGGTGCTTGAAGGTCAGGCTGGTGCTATGGCTGTGAGCTTGGGAAGGGTCAGTGAGGACCTGGCCAAGGGACCCCTGCCCGGCCACCCTGTGTTGACACCCACCTTCACCACCAGAAGGAAGGTCATGGGGCTGGGGACACTACTTTTCATGGTGAGATTGCCTGAGTCTGCACCGATGACAAATGTGTTGTTCACGTTTCCTGGGAGGATGGGTGGGAGTTTCAGCCCCTGGTCCCCTCCTGCTGAGGCCCAAGCTCCCAGCTGGCTCTGCCCATGTGGCAGGTCCCCCTGGGGCTTCCTCAACGCAAGGTGAGGCTCGGGGTGAGGTCTAGTGTGTGGGGCCGAGGGCTGGTCCTCAGTCACCTGTTAAAATGCTGTAGAGGATGCGCTGATTGATGCCTCGGTCTCCATCCACAGCGTAGACGGGCCCAGGGCGCAGGATGAGGGGCTGCAGCTGCGGGGACAGTGGAGCAGAAGGGACATGGTGCGGCTGGTGCATCTGCCCTAGCTTAGACTTGAGCCTGACCCTGGGTGGCCTTTGCCTAGAAGAGCCTGCTCCCCGCGCACTGCCCTCCCTTCCCCATTACCAGTTGCTGTCCCGTGGGCACAGCCCCGTGGTACTGGGCTTCGATGCAGACGTGATCATCCGAGTAGGAGCAGGGCAGGAACCAAGGGGGCCGCAGGTCGGCGGGCAGCACCTCCAGGAGCACGGTGGCCGTGGCCGTGTGGCTGGGTTCTGCGTTCTCCTCCCGGGTGTCCTGGAACAGCCGGCCGCTGCCGGATCAGGCCCGGGGGCAGCGCGGTTGGGGCCTCCCGTTTCCAGGGCTCAGGGCCAGAGTGACCTGCTCACCCGCACCAGCAGCAGGAAGGTCACGCTCGGCCACTTGTAGAAGTCCAGACGCTGGTCCAGCCTCAGGGCGGGGCGGTTTGCACCCACCAGGGAGAAGAAGTCCCTGACGCCCTGGGGAGGGGAGAGCACAGTGTGAGACCCTGGGAGGACAGGGAGGCCTGTGCGGGCCAGTGCGGGGCCAGGGTCGCGGCGGCACTGACCGGGGTCACTTCCTGGAGGGTATAGAACAGGATGTCGTCCTTGTCGCGGTCCTCGGCCTCCAGTTCCTCCTCAGGGATGACGGTAGAGTTCACCTTGGTGTCCTGGGGGCAGAGGAGGATGGGTCACTAGTCCTCTGTCCTCGAGCCCCTCAGCCTGGACTCGCAGTCCCCAGACCCCAGCCCAGACGGCCCTGGCCTCCCCCAACTTACCTCCTCCACGGCCTTCTCCTTCGTGGTGAAGGCGAACACCGGGGGGTTGTCGTTGACATCCAGCACAGACACAAACACCCTCAGCTGGGTCACCTGGGGAGGGGGTCATCGTCCGGCTATGCAGATGTCCCCAATGGAGCCCCCCTCACTGAATGGTGTTGGTGAGCACCCAGCGAGTGGGGTCTCAGTTCTAGGTGCCGGGACGTGATTGTAAGAGACCAACCCTGCAGACTCCTGCGCTGGTGGGGACTTACAGACAGGACGTGAAAGGGGACTTGGGTACAGCGAGAAAGACAGCACCGGCCCCTGGGAAGCACCCAGCACAACCTCAAGAGGGAGAACCGCGGAGCAATCGAGGCTCTTCAAGAACAAATCTCCAAATCATGATATGTAATAATGAACATGCTAATGGCAAAAATAAATAAATAAATAAATAAGAAAGTTTGTATTAAAAAAAAAAAAGAACAAATCTCCAAGTAAAAAGAGAGAGAAGGGGACCCTGAGGACGAACAGAAACGTGAGAGAGTCATCAGCCGTTTGCGGGCTGTGGACCTGGCTTGGATCCCGATTCGAGCAGCTGGAGCAGACGCCTCTGCGGCCGCGGGCAGAGGCAGCGCTCCGGATGTCACAGGTTGCTGGCAGCTACTGCTTTTCTGGGGTGTGATGTCGGTATGACAGCTACGTCTCAGAAAGAAGGGTCCTTTAGAGGCACGCACTGGGGCATCGTGGGTGTCGTGCTGTGGTGTCGGGGAGGGGGGCTCGGGGTCCAGCCACTCTGCCATGCAGAGAGTGGGATGGGGCG
>NW_007774810.1:0-3938 GCF_000696425.1 Galeopterus variegatus | reverse complement strand
TCAACTACATTGTATATTGACAAAATAAAAATTAAAAAAGAAAATTAAAAAAAATTTAAAAATAAAACATTTGTCACTAAAACTAGAGAAATTTTGGGGGAAACACTGAAATCTAAAACCAAGTGAAGATGGGCATGCCCATGCATTAACCCATTCTGATGGTCTGACAAAACTTGAGAAAGTAAAAGAGAAAATAGCTTTACTGAAGGGAGGGGAGTGGGGCAGATGGACCCTGTGAAACTCTAAGACTTGAATTTACACTATTAGCCTTTGTGGAGATTAGGAATCACAGGGTCCTGAGGGTAAGACAAGTTTCACATGGCAGAAAAGTATCCTCCAGCCTTTGGAAAAACAGAAATCCTGGCTATTTTCTCAGATTGTGTTAGTTAGCTTTGTACTTCTTAAAATTTCCTTGGCTATTCCTGGTACTTTCCATTTCCATATCAATTTTAGGATCATCTGTCAATTTCTTAGGGACAAGACATTCTGTTTTGAACATGGAGGAGCACCAAATGCAAAGATAATCCTCACTGCCGAGTAATTATCTTACTTGAGAATTTTGCAGAATCAGCACAGGCTGAGAGTTTGCCCATCCGTTTCAGTCTGAGGGCCACCATTGGTCACTTAGTCAACACCAGACTAAGTTTATGGTCTGTGATCAGACCACTCTGATTAAAGCTTGGGCTCAAATGTCTGTTATGACAACCATGACCACATTGCCTCAGGGAGTTAAGTGTCACCACTTCGACTATGTCACCCCAGGAACTCTCTACTCCCATTGAAATCGCGGCAGCAGTTCCTACTACCATTTCTGACTTGCAGGGAATAACCAACATAGTACATTATTTCTCCCCTTATTAATATAAACATCAACTCTTGGGTGAACGAAGCATCCCCAGACCCTCTTGAAGAACATAAGCAGAGGCAAGTCTTGCACAATAAATTTATGTAATGTTCTTAGCTCTCAAAGTCTTTAAATACTAAAGACTTTTAGTTCTTTTCAGTTTTTTTCAGGGTATGCCACCTGCAGACCACACTTCAGACAGAGTCCCTCATAGACACTCTAGGTGACACATCACATGGAGTAGAGAATCTTGTCCCAGTGCACTGATATTTATAAATTTAGCCCCGTCAATCATTATATTCCTTCTGATTCAATATCCTTAGATGTCATTCCTATAGATGTTCTCCTGGTTTATGTTACCATAGTTGGCAGCATCTTTCAATTCCTTTGAAAGACGTGGACTTCCTTAAGGGTCACAATTTGTTGCTGATTCCCTGGGGACTTCTAGGAGTACAGTATGATTATAGATGTAGAATAAATGAAAGGTATTGGGAGGCATGGTGGAGGGGGAGTAAAGCTTTAAAAGTTTCAGTTGTCCCCTACAGTGCCACTGCCTCAGGGAGGCCATTACAGGTTCTTCAGGCAAAAACAGACTAACATCCTCAGATCAAAATTCCAGGATCCTATCTTTACATTTTGTTGGTCATAGAAATGCTTATTTGTACCCTTACACGAATTTTTCACTTTTCAATCAGAAAAGCAAAACTACTATAAGTGTGAAGGAATAATAAATTTATTATAGAAATTTGACCTAACGTTATTATGGGAGGAATTGGAGAATCAAAAGTCCAAATGTAGGATTTAAGGGATTAGAGACAAATCACTATTCAGCCTTGGAGCACCTGAAAAAATCAGAGCTTGCAGGGAAATTTGGAAGCTACAAACATCCAGCTATTAGAGAAGGACCACAAAATGGGCTTGTTTAAAAGTCTATGAAAGGCTGCTATCTCTTTGTGGCTACAGTCTCTCCAGTGAGCATCAAGGCATTTGCTGTTGGTCAAGAGGATCTGCAGCAGGAAGAGTTGCTACATGCAGAGTGGGGAAGAGGGAAGACATGTTGAAAACCACCTGCAATTCTGCATTTGCCTCTTATAGCCCCTAACCAACAGCAACCTACAGGGTATAGTGTAATCTTACACAATTTCACATTTGGCTATCTCCAGCTTGGTACCATACCCAGGGAAGTTGATTTCAGGAAATGTAGTTCCAAATACAATCAAGTTGACCATACCACAATTCAGCATGCAATCTAATGTTTTCCTTTTATAAGAACAGCAACCCAATATAATGGTTAAGAAAGTGGCCTCTTGTATAAGACCACATATGGTTAAATATCATTTTTTACTTAGTAAGCAAATAATCTTGGACGTGTTTGAGTACCTATGTTGCTCAGTATTTTTATCTGAAAAGCAGGGATGAAAATAGACTCTACAGAGATTTGTATTTTCAGCTCTGTCATGTAAAGAGCTTAGAAATCACTTGTATCCTTACAAGTAAAAAGCTAAACAAACTAAAAATCAGTGATTAGATCCATCAAAATTGAGATCATAGGGCAATCCATTACCCTGATATCTAAAGAGACAAGTGAATACAGAGAATCACAGTCAAGACAAACTTATCTTAGGCAAAATCCTCTGGAGGGAGGAACTGGTACGAACACCAAAATGGTAATTGATAATTGCTGGAGCATAAGTGTGGACTAGCTTGAGAGTTAAAAAATAAAAAATCAACCTTAGTGGGGGCTAGTCTTGAGGCATGGGCACACTTTCATGGTTTTTACCTTCAGGAACTACACCTATTTCTGAAATAACTGAGGGTAGTCTCCAGAACAAAGGGCTACCCTCCAGGAAAAACTACCAGAGACTATTTCGACAGGGGAGGGAAGATGGCAATTAGACAATTTCAGCCCCCTCTACTCTTCTTGTGTTATTTAACAGGAGAAATATAAAGGCAAATGCTTCTGAAGATCACATTTCAGGGACTAAATGCACTAAAAGATTGAAATTTAATCATAAGATTATAGAATGCTTTTTCTCACAAACAATTCACCATCAACAGGGCATTTGTTATTACTAGTTAAGAACAAATTACTACAGTAATAACTTGTAGCATGTATCACGTATCATGTTAATACTAGTATAATAATAGTGGATTAACCACTGAGAGAGCTGCAAGACTCTTTAAGAAGTTCTTAGGAACACACAAAAATAGAGGAGAAAACAAATAAGGAAATTTAAACCTCTGGCACCTGCACCTATAGCAAATATTAAATGCAGCCCAGCTCCTGTTAGCCAGATTAAAATAAAAGCTCAAACAAAATAGCTAATTGTCTCAGTTCCTAGCTGATAAATCACACCCAGATTTCAACAAAAAACTAAGTCATGATAAAAGACAAGAAAAATGTAGTCTGAATAGAAAAAGCAAACATCAGAACCAGAATCAAGCATGGTATATAGATATGGGAATTATCAGAGAGGGATTTTGAAATAACTAAATTAATTACTATGTTAAATGCTCTAATGGAAAAATAGATAGCATACTACAACAGATGAGTAATGTAAGCAGAGAGATGAAAACTCTAAGAAAGTACCAAAAACTGTGTAAAATAAATGAAGAATGCCTTTGATGGGCTCTTTAGTAGACTGGACATGACCAAGGAAAGAATGAGTGAGCTTAAAGATATGTCAGTATAATCTCTCCTAGAAAATTGAAAACTTATAACATACACATAATGGGAATACCACAAGGAAAAGAAACAGGAACAGAAGGAATATTTGCAGCAATATTGACAGACATCCAAAATTAGTGACAGACATCAAACAAATACGCCATCCAGGAAGTTCAGAGAACACCCATCAGGATAAAAACAAATATATGTATATATACATACATACATGTAGGCATAGCATATTCAAATCTCAGAAGATTAGACAGAGAAAATCTTGAAAAAGTGATAAATAATAATGAAAGAAACAAAACACCAACAAAAACTTTACCATTAAAAGAACAGGAATTACATTGAACTTCTCACCGGAAATAATACAGTCAAGAAGAAAACGGAGTAAAATATTTAAAGTATTAAAAAAAAGAAAAG
>NW_007774809.1:3652-3938 GCF_000696425.1 Galeopterus variegatus | reverse complement strand
GATTAGAATTTGATCAGAAATGATGACGCTCACACACACGTAAGACTGGAATATCTGGATCGCGTGGTAGGGAAGTGTAGGCTGAGTTTCCCTTTGCTCGTGCAGTTTGTTACATAGCACCAGAGGTGAGGGTACCTGTGTTCTAACCCTAGCGCTTCACTACTTGTGTCTCTTAAGTTGATCATGTTTTCTCCTTTTAGGGGGAGAAACGGGAAAAGAGATATGCCAGCGAGAGACCGAAAGGAAGAATTAGACAATCAGAGCAGAATTTGGACTTCGCTGTGAT
>NW_007774809.1:0-2722 GCF_000696425.1 Galeopterus variegatus | reverse complement strand
CCAGCGAGAGACCGAAAGGAAGAATTAGACAATCAGAGCAGAATTTGGACTTCGCTGTGATGTGGAGCGAAGTTTTTTTATCCTTCTGTGAGAAGAGCTGTCCCCACCTGGATGGGTCACTCACCTTTTCTATCTGTCCGCTATATTCAGTTATTTCATGTCCTGGTCTGGTTCAAAGATTAGACATTCTGTATCGTTCCAAAAGTCAGAAAGGGGCAGGTGGAAGGGTGCAGGGAGGAATAATTTAAGGAAGGGCTGTGTAGACGAGCTGTTCAAACGGTGCTACTCTACTCACAAAGCTATGAGTTTTGAGTCATCAAAACCAATCTGAAACAGAATTTGTCAGGGATGTTATATGAAAAGTTTGTGCTTTGGATGGGAAATTAGTTTACCAAGTTGACCTGTAAGAAGTGGTCAAACTCTGATTCAATGTCTAGGGCTATTAGACTTGGAAACTACTAGTTTAATAGTACTCAGCAAAGATTTTACATGTTAGCCTCTTTTATTATTATTATTGTTGTTGAAACATATGTGATTGTATATATCTGTGAGGTACCGCATTGAATATTAATATCCATGTGCAATATATGATGCTCAAATCAGGATAATTAGTATATTCAACATTACACAGTGTAATCATTCTTTTATGGCCCTTTACCAGTTTCTCACTAGTTTTAAGGGCAGAAACAAACATTTATTTAATAAAGAACATGAACTAGATGTGTTTGTGTTTTCTGGGTGTCTTACAGGCAACAAAGCTCTCAGAAAAGAAAAAAAAAAGGAAAGTTAGCTTTGGGGTAGCCATTCTATTTCAAAAGAGAGGAGTTTATCAGCTTCTACATTTATAGGAATCAGGAGAGGAAGAGAGAATTTGAATGGCAACCCAAAGGAACATGGTGCACTACTTTAATTTGAAGACTGGAAGTAAACATAAACACTCCAAGTAGTTTTCTTGATTGCATTTTTGATTTAACAGTGTCTGATGTGGTGGTGTTTTGATAGCAGAATTCTCTCAACTAAGCAACTTGAGCTGTCTGTCCAATTTTCCTTCCACAGAACTTCATAAATATGACATTTTATTTTCATTTTATGGGTGATAAAAGTGTGACAAGCCTCTTCTGGATTTATTTTACTACCCCAATTTCCAGCTGCTATCTCAAAGCAATTTTGCTATTGGGAGGGCACTGGAGCCACTAGCCTGTAATTAGTAAAGGCTGTAATATCTAATTTCTACCAGAGGGAAAGGTGTGATTATTGCTGAAGCACTTTTAATAATCTGAGTGGAGCCTTCCTTCCTACAGTAAGTGCCCAGCTCCAAAGCGGTGGACAGTACTGGTTAGCCTGGATGATGGGCACAGAGGAGAATCCATGAGATTGTGCTTAAAAAGAGGCCTGAGAGTCATAGCACGGAATCCACCAAAAGCCTTTTCTCCCTTCCCTTTTCAACACTGCTTAGCCACCCTCCATTCATAAAGGCAATCTTATTCCTCTTCAAGGTGTGCTTTCGGGATTCCTTGTTCTTGGCACTTCCCTCAGCCCTGCCTCAAGATTCATATTAACATAATTTCATGGTGAAAGTACTGGAGGAGTGGCAGGAGGAGAAATTTATAATGAAAATGTCATTTGAGCATCTTATGGTTGATCCTGACTTTAAGGAAAGTCTGTTTGGGATAAGATACTCTTCATCTCTTCCTAACTAAATATTTCAGGTCTGGGACATTCATGTTCTAGTCACAAATGATGGCCCAAATCTTTCAAACTACACTTTCTCTTTCATTTAAATAACTATTGTATGGAACCAACATTTCATTACTCTTCACAACATGTTCAAACTCAAGACAAAGTTTATAAACATAAAAAACTGATGTTGAACATACCAGCTATCCACAAAGATATGCCATTTCCTAAAAATTATAATTAAGAAGTGACCTTAGCATATTAAATAAACACAGGAAGCAAATGCTATTAAACTGATCATGTTGAAAGAGGCCAATGACCCTCAACTGAGAATGGTAAAATGTCTCTGAATGCTATTCACACCCTTTTACTCATTTTCTTGCATTTGTGTAAGACAATCTTGTCAGTATGTTTACATCTCTAGATGTTTTCATCTAGTCTACTCCATGCTAGACAATGGTGGGGTTTTCTTTACCTCAGTTCTCTGTTATCTATATAACATGCAATCTTTATCCTCAAGTACTCAGCACAGTGGTAAGCACCTCTGGAGACTGTGGAAAAATTCCCAAAGAATAGTGATGGTATTAGATGATATAGAAAATAACACAGTCACTTTGGAGTAACTAACCCAGTAGCCGTTCCCACCTCTGTTCTTTCAATCCCAGAGCTGACAACTTGCTTTCCTGTACTCTCTTGCTATGAGGGATGGCCATCTGACCCAGTCCTCATAAATGAGATAGAAGTAGAAGTGTGCTAAGTGGTTTCTAGGAATGCTTTTGTTCTTCTGATAAAAGGCACAGGCAGGGCTGGCTCTACCTCTCCTCTTTCATGTGTCTGCCTTGAATGCAGGCATGATGCCTGGATCTTTGGGTATAATTTGCATCCATGAAATAAAAGTCAAGAGAATCACATGAAGCTGTCCCAAACATTCTTAAATTACTAAACCAAAGCCAGCAGCCACTCACCTCCAGATTTCCTATTATAAAACAAAACTTAAAATGAAGCCTTATTTAAGTCATTATAATTGTATTGTTTTTTTTTTTTT
>NW_007774808.1:0-3939 GCF_000696425.1 Galeopterus variegatus | reverse complement strand
AGGATTTTGAATGTTCCCTACACAACGAAATGATAATTGCTTGAGGTAATGAATGTACTAATTACCCTGATTTGACCATTAGATATTGTATGCATGTATCAAAATATCACACTGTAAACCATAAATATGTACAATTATTATGTGTCCATTAAAAGGAAGTTCAGTACAGTGGAAACTAGATTACAGGGGTGAGCCTCATCAATTACGTACAAGGTAGTACTCCTTCAGCTTTTCTTCTCCTAGGCTGTCCTTGTCTCTGCAGGCAGATTTCTTTGAAACAGACTTTCACGAACAATTCAAGTTTGATTTCCTTCTGCAACACTCATTTTCTCCACAGGAAAATGCGTGCTTGCTTTCCTTCACAAATGGCAATTTTTTTTTGCCAAACTGACACTGGAATTTCCTTTAAACTTAATTGATAATTTACATGACTTCCCTTTTCCTCTACTACTGCTGAAATGCAATATACAGTAACTGAGAAGCTAATAATTTAAAATGCACCTGTGTAACAATATTTTTAAACATTTTGCCAGCTTCATTTATTACCAGTAGTTGCCTTCTGCTTTTACACCTTGATCCCCATATATCTAACTTCCTTAGAGAATAAATGTTATAGAGAAGCTCCCTTTATTAACATTGTAAAAGTTGCATAACAGCTACATCAGTTGATCCCTTTCTAATATTCTTTATGATAGCCCTAGATCTATGCAAACAGTACCGAACTAAGAGAAACTACCATCTAAAACCTGTGCTTCCTCATTCAGAAGAGCAGGTTTCACAAGTAAAAGTTTTGAGGACTTCATGGATGCACCAATATTAAGCTGTTGATCAATGAAACTATATTTTATATGACTGTGGCATTATGTTGGTTATTATTATTAACAAACAGTAACCCCTCTACCATACACACAGAAACTTGGTATAACACGTATTTGAGTAACTTGGTTTGAAAGGAAAAAATAATTGATATCTTGAGAAGACAACACAATATATTAAAAGAAAAAGACACAATATTATATCAATTATTCAGCCAAAAGCTAGATTGGGGTATCTCTCAAGTAATAGAATAGCTTTATATTTAGAGAAAGATTACTACATAAAACTCATTAAAATAATAGAAGTGTCTTTAAATAATTGTCTATTTGGAGGTGCCACCATATTTCCAAAATAATTGAGTTAATAAGTTTTAGTATATTGATTATTTAAGCAAACATGTAATCTTATATTACCAAGTGATTATTTATAAATTCTGCTTCAATTTATGAGTTAAATTTATTAGGGTAGAAGAAAGTAATGAGAAGAAACTACGAATCCGTTTGGAGGAATGTATATATGGACAGATTGAATGATTAAAAGCTTTCTGAGGAATTTAGTTAGACTTAAAAGTAAAATGTATTTTCCATAATTGATTGAACTGTAGCAAATAAATCATGTAAAGAGTTACGTCCTAATTCAGGATAGCTGCTTGTGCTTTTCTCTTGCTAATAACTCATTATTCATATTTTCCTATTGGTTCTTCCTAATGCTACTTATATAATTTACTAACGATTTTGTATTAGTTTAGTTAATATTTCTTCAGTGGATAAAATGTAGAAAAAAAATTTTAATCAAATATCTGAACAAAATAAGTATTTTTTTCAGACTCCTCCAAAAAATTACATGGTTTCAAGCAAGATTATATATAAATGTAAGACATACATAAATCAATTTAAAAAAAGCATTTGTACTTGCTTTTTTGTCAGCAACTACACATTTTTATGTGTGGATCATTGCAGATGAAACACCACATCAATGATAAAACTTTAAAGCTTCAACATTGTAAAAGGGAAGAGAAGTCATATTTCAGTCCTGGACATGAAATAATTCAATAATTCATGAAGTACTAACAATTTCTGTTATCAAACATTATATGATCAAAATCAATAAGCAGACATGAAAGTATAATCTTTGTACTTAAAATATTCATGAATATGACTTGAAGTCTACCTTTAAAATCTACTCTTTCTCATTATAGTATAATATTCAAAAATAAGTCAATTTAATGGTAAGTTACAAAAAATTTTTTTCTTTGCATACAATTTCATACTTGATGTTTTATCTAAATGTTTTACCACCTGAAATGTGTCTTCAACTACCCACTCTGACAACTAGTACCTCTTATCTATTAACTTTCTTTTACTATATATATATTTTTTACTACATGTATTTGTGGGGTACATATTCTATTGCAATGAGTTTCAGTTCTTAGCTTGTACTTTTTTAATATAATTAATGTGAAAAAATATGAAATGATTAAAAACAATGTTGGTAGTAAATAGACATACTGATTATTTTCTCTATGTGCATAAGGCTTGTTAATACATAAAGAAAGAGCATATAATTAATAATCACTGGAGCAATTTTTCTGAAAATAAGCACATATAAAGACAAAAATAAGAAAACTCACAACATTGACATTTAGAATTTGCATTATCGGAATCATGACCAAAAATATTCACTAAACACGGTCATTTGAGAAATTGTGTTTAAATACTCAGTAAACTCAAGAACAGTGAAGTAACAAGCACTGCTAAAGAAAAAGGGTAAAATTTAAAAGGCTGAAAAAGTCAGTCAAAAGGTGATTTAATATTTAGGCATTCTTTTTTCTGAAGCTTAGCAATGCAAGGTCTGCTTCAAACACAAAAATAGAGAACAAAACTTCTACTGTCCTAGGTATGGTGCCAGCCTTCCAAGATAGCCCTTAATTATCCCTTTTGCCTAATAGTCACAGTCATGCATAGCCAGTCGTCTCCTACACTGACTATAGGGCTCACTTTTATAACCTATAGGATATTATAGAAATCATAGTGTATGACTTCCAAGTTTAGATCATGAAAGACATTGCTACTTTCATCATGCTCTCTCTTGGATTACTCACTCTTGGGGACATGAAGACCATGATTTGGACACTCAAGCAGCTCTATAGAATGATTTGTATGTCAAGAAACTGAGACCTCCTGTCCACAGGCAGAATGGACTTGCCAGTGATGTGAGTGAGACATCCTGGAATTGAATCCTCCAGCCCCAATAAGCCTTGAGATCAAAGGATGCCCAGCTAACACTTTGGCTATAAATTCACGAAAAATCCTGAGCCAGAACTAACCGACTAAGCCTCTCAAAATCCCTGACCCACAGAAACTGTGTGCTATAATAAACATTTCTTATTGTATAAGCCCCTATGTTTTGGAATAACTTTTACACAGTAGTAGATAACTAATACACTAAGGTATCTCTCATATCACTCTCTCACAAAGACCATACTTTCTTTTCCATTCTCCATCTTATAAAACATGAGAAGAATCAGAAAAATGTTACTAATGAATGGGGATGAGAGAAGTGATTTATTGACTTCATTTGTAAAACATACTGGGCAAGATACATAGACATTAAGATTCTTGATAGATGCACATGCTGAAGAATTAAAATTCACTACACTTTATCAGTTAAAATAGTGAGAAAGGCAGGGGGCAGGAGGGGCTGTGGGAACTCCCTCAGCTGAAGAGGACCACATTAGATGAATACCTATCAGACACAGTAAGCTGAATTACAAGCGATTCCTTTAAGCTGTAGTTTGGAGAAAGGGCTTAATGGACAAGGTCAAGGACCACCACACAACCTGTCTTTTGCAAAACTGTGAATGGGATTGGATCCCTATTCATCACAGACTAAAGAAAATAGGCCAATAGCAACCATCTGGATACCAAGCATTTATAAACTTTCCCAGAAAATAGAAATATCTAAGCTAAAATAGTTTGCCAGTCAGAACAAAAATTATATTTTGTATACACTTTTTCAATAATATTAAATGCCAGAAGACAATTGGATACTATTCACACTAATTTTTTTTTTTTTTTTTTTTTTTTTTTTTTTTTTTGTGTCCCGCAACGGACCCCCCCCCCC
>NW_007774807.1:0-3939 GCF_000696425.1 Galeopterus variegatus | reverse complement strand
GATGTGCTTCCTGACGGCCTTGCCCGAGATCCTCTCAGCTTCACAGCAGTCTAGGACGTCCACGCACCCTTCCTCCCTCCTTCCCTTGGGGTCAGACTTGCTTCGTGGTCTTACACAGCACTCCAGCCTTTTGAGACCCTTCCCCATTTTACCTCCCAGAGGCATTTCCTCTGGTAAAATCCAGGGAAGTGCAGCCCCTTCTTGGCATTTGCTTCTCAGAGAACCCGGACCAACACGAGTGGTAATGAGCGTGGTCCGAGAAAACAGGGCGAGACGGCGGTTTGGGACGGGATCACCCACCACTCAGCACAAGGGGAGGATGGCATCTGGTGAGGAGCTGGAGCGTGGACAGTCCCTCCTGGTACGATGGGGTAGCTCAGGTGCTAAAGGTTTCACTGGTGGTGACCTGGGAAAATGTCCTGGAGGAGGAGATGCTGTGGCAGGTGTGACGATGTAGGAACTTGGAAAATACAGGAAGAATGTCTGCAAAGACAGTGGAGTTAGCTGGTTACCGTGAAGTACCAGGTGTGTTATGCAAAGAGCAGGGCCCTGGAGGGACAAATTAGTGTTACAGACTAAGTTGTGTCCCCTAGATTCAGATGCTGGAGCCCTAACCCCTAATGTGACTGTATTTGGAGACAGGGCTTTCAGGAGGTGAATAAGGAAAAATGAGGTCATTTAATCCCATAAGATGTGGCCTTATAAGAAGTGGAGGAACCCTCTCCCCTTTTTCCCTCTGTCAATGGTAGGAGAGGTGGTCACATCCATGGGGATGAAGGGGCCCTGCGTAATAGAGGCCAGTGGCAGCACGTAATCCCTGAGAGCCAGGACGCCACAGTAACTGTCCCAGACCTGAGCCAATTTTAAGATGAGACACCCAGTGACTGAAGAGATAGCCCCTAGAAGGCGGGAGCCTACAATATCGTGGCAGGTGGACATTGTGATGAGTCCCCCAAGTCCTTCCACAAAGGGACCTAGTTTACTTCGGTGATATTGCGCACTGGGGAAAGGGGGTTATCCAGACATTGTGAGACCCAGGATCTGAGATAACACGACACCTGGAGAAGCCCCATGTTCCTGTATCGCCTTGTAAGAGTGGAGGCCTATCAGGGCCAGGGGCAAATGTTATGTAGTTGGTAAAAAAAAATTAAAAAACAATTCAAAACTAAAAACAATTTGTGGTCGTAATAACTTCGTATAGCATACATTATACGAAGTTATACGAGAGCACTAGTCCTCAAGCTTACCAGCTGAAAGTGCCATGGTTTGTCCTCACAGGGATACATACTTCTGGGAATGGTTTTGCCTTTCTTGCCCACAATATCTCAGCCAGCAGCATCTGGTGGTTTCTAGAATGCTGACCCACAGGCCTGGAGTCCCACACAGCACCACATCTAGCCAGGACCATAGGATTCACTAATTACATCACATGCCTTGAGAAAACTTAGTGGGACTTTCTATAGGAGTGACCGAAGTGCCAGCTCAGAGGAAACACCCCGGGAGGATGGGGTGCCAACCTTCAGTGCACTGTGTCCTCAAAGGAAGAGTACGGGAGTCTGGAAACCAAGAGGCAGAAGCAGAGTGACTTCACAAACCCCACTCTCAGTGACCCACAGGAGGATTTGTGCTGCCTGCTCTGCAGCTCTGGGCTCTGCAAGGTTAGAGGTCCTGGTCCTTAAAGAGGGCATACCCTTGCCAGGAGACACAGTAAGGGGCCCACTGAATATCAGGTTAAAGCTGCCGCCAGGACACTTTGGCCTCAGCAGGAATCAGCCAGTGAAAAGAGGACTCATCATATTGGCAGGAGTTATTGACCTTAATTAGGAGGAGGTAGGGGTGCTTTCACCCAGTGGGGACAGGCAGGCGCCCAGGGGATCCACTTGGGTGCCTCCAGGAGCTCCCTTGCCCCACTGTTACCATGAATAGACATTGCAGCCACCCCCGACTGGGAAGGGGATGATCACCATGCATTCAGACCCTTCAGGAATGAGGTCTGTGCCATCAGGCAGACCTGCTGAGGGTGAAAGGAATTGAAATGGAGAGTAGAGGAGGGATGAGGATGCTCTGGTCATAGCCCTAAGGTCAACTGCAGTGACGGAGACTGTGGTTTATCTCTCAGCTTAGGCCATACATTCTGGCAGATCCGACGGTGCTGCAGGCGTCAGTACTGAGAAAAGGCACAATGGAGAGTTTATAGCAAGCTCCAGTGGAGGAATCACAGTTCGAGCCCCTGGGACTTTGGGGCGAGGCCATGCCACCATACTGGGTCCTGCTGGAGATGGAACACTTGACCATGGGTACCTGGTGCCCATGCACTCAGAACTGCCTGTGGTGAGCTGGGTCCTGTCTGAATGGCAAAATCATAAGTCGGACAGCTGCATTCCTTCCTAACATGGAAATGGCCCATTCTAGATTGGGTCTGAGCTGGACCAGAGGGCATGGGCGTGCTGCATGAGCAGGTATCCCAGATCCCGTGTCTCCCACTGCAGCTGCACCAGAGCCCTCTGACTTGCACTTACAGCTGTATGTGGGATCCCGTATGGCCAGCTGAAAGAGGAGGAAAAATCCCAGGCTTGGTTTTTAAGAGGGTTGGCTTGATATGTGGGAGCAAACTAGAAATGGATGACAGTCACATTTGGGGGTGGCCCCAAAACTATGTGTAGAGAGAAAATCTTCCCAGTGGCTAGAGCTGTGAACAGAGCACCTGGCTGTCCACACTGCATGGGAGGAAAAGTGGCCCAAGGTGGGAATGTATGCAAATTCTGGAGGTGGCTGGGGGTCTGGGGTTGAGGCACGTGGACATGCAAATGAAGAATTTCATTGTACACGTTCATGTTCACCAGGAAGCATCCACCGTGAAAGAGGCTCTGAATCATCACTTAGACAAGATGGCTCAGCTGGTGGTGTTAGCTGCCTATGTTCACCCCAGAACTGGCACAACAGGCACATGAACCAAATGGCTGAGGTGGCGGAGATGGGGCTGTGGATAGGCCCACTGGCATGGACTCCCACCCACCAAGGTCGGTCTAGCTGCGGCCACCTCTGAACATCAGCAGAAGAGCCACTCCTCATGGAGCACTAGTCCTCAAGCTTACCAGCTGAAAGTGCCATGGTTTGTCCTCACAGGGATACATACTTCTGGGAATGGTTTTGCCTTTCTTGCCCACAGTAGCTCAGCCAGCAGGTTCTTGGGGCTTCTAGAATGCTGACCCACAGGCCTGGAGTCCCACACAGCACCACATCTAGCCAGGACCATGGGATTCACTAATTACATCACATGCCTCGAAGAATCTTAGTGGGACTTTCTATAGGAGTGACTGAAGTGCCAGCTCAGAGGAAACACCCCGGGAGGATGGGGTGCCAACCTTCGGTGCACTGTGTCCTCAAAGGAAGAGTACGGGAGTCTGGAAACCAAGAGGCAGAAGCAGAGTGACTTCACAAACCCCACTCTCAGTGACCCACAGGAGGATTTGTGCTGCCTGCTCTGCAGCTCTGGGCTCTGCAAGGTTAGAGGTCCTGGTCCTTAAAGGGTTAGAGGTCCTGGTCCCCAAAAAGGGCATACCCTTGCCAGGAGACACAGTAAGGGGCCCACTGAATATCAGGTTAAAGCTGCCGCCAGGACACTTTGGCCTCAGCAGGAATCAGCCAGTGAAAAGAGGACTCATCATATTGGCAGTTATTGATCTTAATTAGGAGGAGGTAGGGGTGCTTTCACCCAGTGGGGACAGGCAGGCGCCCAGGGGATCCACTTGGGTGCCTCCAGGAGCTCCCTTGCCCCACTGTTACCATGAATAGACATTGCAGCCACCCCCGACTGGGAAGGGGATGATCACCATGCATTCAGACCCTTCAGGAATGAGGTCTGTGCCATCAGGCAGACCTGCTGAGGGTGAAAGGAATTGAAATGGAGAGTAGAGGAGGGATGAGGATGCTCTGGTC
>NW_007774806.1:2937-3939 GCF_000696425.1 Galeopterus variegatus | reverse complement strand
AAAAAAAAATCAGAATATTTTATAAATCTGACCAGGTTTGATTTCCTTTGCCTTAGTATTAAATTAGTCAGACAATTCCTTTTTCAATATTCTACAGAAAGTGGGAGGCCTTTTATTGTCTTTTGAAGGAAAACAAAACAAAACAGAACAAAATAAAAAAACCCTTCAACCAGCTGTCAAATGCTTACATGTGGACCAAACATTTAAATATTCAGTGGAAATTTGGATGTATTGTATAAAGTACTCAACAAAGTGGAAAGTTCTACGACCACTTTCAAAATAATTCAAGCAAACTAATTAGGGATATATTCTACTTCTTTCCATTTGTTCATAGCTCACTAGGACATAATATGATCTCCCATGCATATTGGGAGAGGAATGGACAGCACTTAGATTGTTCCTTACTTTGATATGTGACTGTCAGGGTTGCAAATAATGTGCCTGCAAAAGAAAATTGCCTCTTGGTGCACCTGAAGATGGACTTTTAAAAAATGTTTCTTCCTCCTTTGTTTTCTCTTTCCATTTACTCAGCATTATGTGACTCTGCTGTTAAGCACCTAAATAGAGGAAGAAATTGTTTATGGTGGCCCTGATGGGATGAGTCTGACCAGGAAAAGTCGGCAAGATAGGGAAAAAATGTTTCCAACATTTGCTTAGTATTTATTTATTAAGCACCTATTGGGCACAAAGAACATAAAACATGGTGAATGCTTGCTACAAGTTTCTAATCTGGTTGTGGGGACAGGTATACATGCACGATAAGTTAAATTTAAGGTTTGTGATATTGAAAGGGGAGCCAGCCTGAACTGTGAGCCTACAAAAGGCAAAGCTACAACCAAGAAAGGGGGTAGAAGCTACAGAGAGATGGATCTGGGATCTATCTCCTAAAAGTAAGTTTCCGGCAGAGGTGACCAAAGATGGGTTTGACTGCCTCATAGAAGGGTAAATTTCTTGTCATCTTGCATGGTGTTTAAGCCAATCTGAGCACTTGTCAGGAGTGTT
>NW_007774806.1:0-1214 GCF_000696425.1 Galeopterus variegatus | reverse complement strand
AGGCATAGCGGTGGCACAAGAGAGGTAAAAATGGCATGCTAATTAAACAATTACTGAAACTTATGATTAAACCATGAGGTTGCCTTTCTAAGAGAATCCCTGGAATAAATAGTATTTTTCATTTTGCCTTGGAGCCTGGTTGGTTCAACCTCTAAGAAATGTACCTTCCTCTACTGGAGAAGTGAAGGGGAAGCAAAGGCTTCTCGTTATCTCTTTGGATCTTTACAACAACCCGTTGGAGATATATGGGGGAAATTTTGATTTGGGGTTTTAGTGGTTAATCAGATCCCTCCTCCTTTTGAATTCTGGATCATCTGAGAAATATATACAATGGTCAGGGATTCCAATTACAGGTTTATTACTTGGATTAGATCTCATGTCTTGGATTTATGCCTGAATGCCTTTCCTCATAGTCCCTGGCACCCCTGATGAAGCTGGATGTTGGGATATGCATTTGGGAAGGGTTGGGTCTACAGCCAGCTGAGCAGAGAAATATAGCTGCCCCATACCAGGAGAGTACAGGGAGCTCAGGAGAGCAAGGTCCTCAAGGCAAGGGACCTATAGAATGTTTACCTCTCTCGAATAGAGATATGTGGATGACTGATGTCTACCACTTACTTTTACACCCACTAGATGAATCATTCCTCCTGCTCCTGTGAGGCAATAAAACTGTAGAGGAAAACAGTTTCTACCAAATACACCCAAGAGGTGTTTTACTGGCTGACAAAATCATAGGGAGAGACAGCATATGGTTTTCACTACNCAGCTCTGTTTTTCAAGAAGGAAACTGAAGCTCGGAAAGGACAGCATATTGCACAAATATTAGTAAGTGGCTAATTAAAAATTCAAACAGTAGCTTAATTAATTGAGTAGATAATATGTTCTAGGTGCTGCAGTCAATGCTGGATACACTATATCTAATGGAGCCCTTAAAACCACCGGACAAGAGAGATATTACTGTTATCTCCATTTTATGGCCAAGAAAACAGAGGCCCAGGAAAATTAAACAAAATGCATGCAATCAGAGCAGAGCAAGGATTCCGGCCCAGCCTGCTTCATTCCAAAGCTGATGTTCTTTAACTCCTATGCTACACTTCCTCTCCCCTCATGCCATAGAGTCTACAGCTTTGCTCTGGCTCTGATTGCCATACTTCTGGGTTTCTCCTGCACCTCCCTTTCTCTTTACCAAAAAAGAGTGAATGACAAAACCATTT
>NW_007774805.1:0-3940 GCF_000696425.1 Galeopterus variegatus | reverse complement strand
AAAAAAAATAAAAAAATAAAAAGATCTAGTTAGTAAGCTAGTAAAGAATGGCAAAAAAATAAATAAATAAAAAATAAAAAAATAAAAATGTGACTCTGGCATGTTCCCCCAATCAGAAAATAAACTAGAATTCAAGGGCACTGCTCATGAATCCACACACACAAACACACGAACCTCAAAACCAACAGAGAGAGCCGGTCACAGATCACGCACGCTGCTAACCCCCTTCGCTCTCACACACAGATACACCAGACTTGAAACATCACACACACATACACTCAGTCAGAAACATGCAGAGACAGAAGGCCAGGGTGTTAGCACACCTCCCCCCACGCCCCACCCCACACCTCCCGCACTCCCACCTGCCAAAACCTGACCTGCCTGCTGGAGTTACGGCTGCTGCTGCTGCTGCAGGTGGCAAGTCTCCCTCCTCCTAAGACATCATCATTCAGATGATAATCAGCAGCTGGGGTGGCAACAGGAGGCCCTAAATTCTGTCCCAACTCCCAACAGTTACCCAGCAACCTGAGTCCTGGCAGAGGCTGAGGTTAAATTAAAATAAAGAGAGATCAAGGTACATTGTAATTTTGTGGTCCTTCTCTACTCTGACCTCTACTCACCTCCCAAGCCCCAAGCCCAGTATCACACTCATGACCATCCCATCAGCACCACAGAGCAACCCCAGTCACCCCACACTCACACAGCACACACACTCCCATTGGCCCTGTCCAGCATGCCTCACCTCTCCCCACATGGACCCCCTTTGATCTAACACAGATATGCTCATTGGAAATTCACAGGCACACACAGGCACACTCACACAGCACACACACTCCCATTGGCCCTGTCCAGCATGCCTCACCTCTCCCCACACGGACCCCCTTTGATCTAACACAGATATGCTCATTGGAAATTCACAGGCACACACAGGCATACACTTTGCCCATGCCACACATAATCCCCATCCTCACATCTCTACACTCACACCCACAAACCACACACTCCTCCTACACAAGCCAGTCCCACATGCATGCAGATGCAGGTCAGCCACCAGACATCTCAGAAGATGGGAACATCTGGTGTATGGACCCCACTTCACCACCCCCTCCTTATCCACACATACAGTGTCCATGCCCTGCCCTCTCTCCTCACCATTACCTGAAAGACGTGACTCACTGCACTTACACCCAGAGCCAGCCAAGCAGGGCAAAGTGGTCCCCTCCACTCCCAGCCCCAGGCCAGCCTCCAAGCCTCCCCATCATCCACTGCCACCTGACACCACCTGCCACACTGCCAAGAACATCCAGGAAAGGCTAAAGTCTTCCAGGACAAGGTCCCTCCTTAGCGGGGCAGGGCGAGTCACAGGACCTGCATTGATGTCAGGGGCTGGGCAGAGGGCACAGCTGACTGCCTGTGTCTATGTGGTCTAGCACCCCTGGGGCACAGCTGGCCATGGCAGCAGTGACAAATGAATGGAGGACAGTCGAGCAGCTGCAGAGGAGTCTGTCCCATTGCCATTGGGTCTAGGGAAGGAACAGAGATGTCTCTCCACCCTCACTCCAGGGCTTGGTTCCAGGGTGCCTCCCGGAGTAACAAGGATGCCAAGGAGCCAATCGCAGGGCCACATCAGAGAGTCTCTGAAGGAAAACAAGGCCAGCACCTTTCAAAAAGCCCCAGGGTCTTCTCTTCTCTCTGTTCCTCTGGTACCAAGAGAGAAACAGGCAGCCAGCGAGCTGTAAGGAGAACAGACACAGAATAGACCAGGGCTCCTCAGTAGGAATAGAATAGCCCTGAGAGTCCATGTTTCTGTGACTTGGGGCAAGGGGATGCAGAAGAGAAAGAAAGGGGAGAGTGGCCGCCCTCCTCCAGCCTTCACCTTTGTGACCTGCCACCTCTACCTGAGTCCATACCTGGAGAGGTGACTGTTCACATGGACAAGGTGTGGCCACCACAGCCTGCCCAGCCCCTGTCCCAGCCCAGCCCCAGGATCACTTTATGAAGGACTGACAGCCAGCAGTTTGCCTCCCTGGAGGCCCTTTGCAGGGCGGGGGGGACGAAGACCCAACTGCACAGCGAGACACTAGAGAACAGAACTAAAAGTGGCTCAGAGATGCAAAGGAGAAACCACGGGTACAGTGAGGAAGGACTGCTTGCCTGACACAGACAATTTAATTCAAGTAGCAGATACCAACTGAGTACCAAATCTGTATCAGGAACCGTGCTAGGTGCTGGGGCCACAGAGATGTAGGAAATGTGTTCTCTGCCCTCAGATGGCTGAGACTATAATGAAGTCATAGTAACAGCCAACACCATTCCAGCATTTATGTTGTGCTAGCCCTGTTCTAAGTGTTTTATGAGTTATTTGGTCCTGTCAACCAACCTTCTAAGCTAGATATTATTATTATTCCCATTTCAAAGATGGCAAAGACATCAAGGCATAGAAGGTTGAGTAAATTGTCCAAGGCTGCACAGCCAGGGAGTGAGGTTTTGAACCCACTTCTCTGGCTTTGGAGTCCTTGCTCTGACCAAGTTGCTCTCCACCTGCTGTTGGGTAGTGCCATCCCCGTGCCTATTCTCCATAGGGCTGAGAACCCCTTATCTCTCCCATTCATCCACCCCCAGCCTAAATAACCTGTCATTACTCTTAGGTCAAATTCACCAAACACACCCTGAGCACCTACTGTGTGCCAGGCCTTGTGCTGGAGTTAGGAATGCAGACATCAAAGAGGTTGGGGCCTGGCCTCCAAGGAGCTCTCTGCCTGGTGGGTGACATCATGCGGGTAGACCTCCCTGCATCACAAAGCAGGGAGACAGGTCAGAGGCATAGGCCTGAGACACTCTGGAACCCGAGGTAAAGGAGCCACACTGACAGTATCAGGAACCAGGACCTTTCATGAAAATTACAAACTTTTGTGCATCAAAAGACACTACCAACAGAGTAAAAAGCCAATCCAGAGAAAGGGAGGAAATATTTGTAAATCACGTATCTGGTAGGGGATTGATATCCAGAATATACAGGGAACTCCTAGAACGCAACAACAAAAACTTGATTCAAAAATGGGGAAATGACTTGAGTAGACATTTCTCCAAAGAAGATAATACAAATGGCCAATAAGCACATAAAAAGCTATTCAACATCACTAGTCATTAGGGAAACGCATCAACAAAAACTTGATTCAAAAATGGGGAAATGACTTGAGTAGACATTTCTCCAAAGAAGATATACAAATGGCCAATAAGCACATAAAAAGCTATTCAACATCACTAGTCATTAGGGAAACGCATATCAAAACCACAATGAGACACCACTTCATGTCCATTAGGATGGGTACTATTTTAAAAAACAGAAAGTAACAAGGGTTGGTGAGGATGTGGAGAAGTTGGAACCTTTGCGCACTGCTGGTGGGAATGTAAAATGGTGCAGCCACTGTGGAAAACCATATGGCAGTTCCTCAAAAAATTAAAAATAGGGCCGGCCCGGTGGCGCACTGGACAGTGCCCTGCTTGGGAGCGCGGCGGCGCTCCCGCTGAGGGTTTGGATCCCATGTGGAGACCGGTTCCCGCTCACTGGCTGAGTGCGGTGCGGGCGCGACACCGAGGGTTGCGATCCCGTTACCGGTCAGTAAAAAAGACAAAAAGGAAAAAAAAAGAAATTAAAAATAGAATTACCATATGATCTAGCAATTCAACTTCTGGACAACATATATGTGTATATCCAAAAGAATTAGAAGCAGGGTCTCAAAGAGATATTTGTACAACCATGTTCGTAGCAGCATTATTCATAATAGCCAAAAGGTGGAAGTAACCCAAGTGCTCATCAATGGATGACTGAATAAACAAAATGTGGCATGTACATGCAATGGAATATTACTGAGCCTTATGAACCTCGAGGACATTATGCTAAGTGAAATAAGCCAGTCACAAAAAGACAAATACTGTA
>NW_007774804.1:0-3940 GCF_000696425.1 Galeopterus variegatus | reverse complement strand
GCGGGAGCGCCGCTGCACTCCCAAGCGGCGCACTGTAGCAGTGCGCCACCGGGCCGGCCCTGCTTCCCCACTCTTATCCTGCATGCTACACACCAGTGCATGGAATCTCTTCCTTTTGAAATCCCATTCCATTGCTAACAGCTGTGAGTAGTCAGCTTGCTTTCACAATAACAATTCTGACCATTCTGCAGGACCCAAATACGCAACTACAGTCTTAGGGGCTAGGGAGAGGAAGGAAGGATTGTGCCGGTTTAGCTTTATTACTCTTAATGTCTAATTATGTCATTAAAATTTAACAAATAACCCAGAATAAACTAGTAAGAGATTCACAGGCAAGAAACATGAAAACTAAGGAAGCTCCACAGATACATCTTCTTTCTCCTGCCTTCCCCCTACCTATTTCTTTTTGACGCCCTCTAATTTTACCCATTCATTTCCTTCTTACCTCCTTTCTTCTCCTTTCCTCCTGTGTCGTCTGCCTTTCTTCTCTCCATTAGCTCCTCTGCCTACTTTTTTTTTTTTTTCTTCAAAACTTGGCATAGACAAATGGAAAGAGCTTAAGCATTGAAGTCAGGAGAAAGGACAAATGTTGAAAAGCTGAAAGCACATACACAGTAGGCCATTTCACAGTTGTTTGTGTCCTTGAATGATGTGCTTCTCTGAGTTTTATTTCCACCTTTGCAAAATGAGGAAAATAATGTATATTTCATAATGTTATGAAAATTAAATGGGAGTAGTATATATATAAAGCTCATCTTTATTATCTGTCATGAAATGTATTCAATAAATGGTAACTGATATTATTTTTTATTATTTATCATCATGGCAAATGATTTACTGCCATTTACTCTGTCTTGTGGGCTTTCTCTCTGTCTCCCCATACTGTGATCCTTTGAAACCTCCTTTACCTCCTATCATTTTGTATCCTCCAGAGACGATGATGATGGATGACAATGACAATGAAGATGGAGAAAAAAGGGATAGGGAGAGTAATTTACAGTTTATTTAATGATCATGATGTGCCATATCCTGAGCTAGATGTTTAGCATACATTATCTGATTTAATTCTTATGATAATGCTACTAGGTAGGTACTAGTATTATCATCACCCCCATTGTACAGATAAAACATAGGGGTTTGGAGAGTTTAATTAACTGGATCAAAGTTCACACAGCTAATAAGTTGCAGTTACAGAATTTGAACCCATTGTCTACGTCCTTAGGCACTACACAATTTGCCCACACAAGATCTCTCTCCACGATCAGAGGCAAACCCATCAGCACTGGCATACCTCACCTTACCTTTAGAGGTAAGGGGTTTTACATAAAAATAAGGACAAAGATGCTCATGAAGAAAAATATTGTGGTGAGAGAGACTGTTGAATGGAGGCACAAGTGCCTAAGCTTCTCCATGAATCCCTAAATTTGCAGTGATGGCCGGGCTCAGGATCTTTGTTGCACTCTGAGGTTTAATTAGGGAAAGTTCACGGGTCCTTTGCGTTCCCTTCAACTACCTCTTACTTCATCCCAAGGACTACAGAATGTTGTTATAGATTGATCAAGTTGCTGGACTGCACAGAGGTGGAGTTTCCAAAGGGGTTGAAGTTCAAATGCACACGATCATGGTCTTTCTTTAACTGCATTTTATTTCTAGAGGCAAAAGACAGCAGAGGTGGGGATGGCTCAAAGAAGGTCTGACCAAGTCCCCCACTTTATTTTGTACTGAGAAAAAAGGTGTCTTCGCGTACCTCATTTTGAACAATAAATGGGGTTGTGTAAGAGAAAATCCCAGGAAAAAACAGGACTAGTGCTTAAATTGGAGAAAGTAGAAGAAGAAAGTTAATTAGTGAGAATATGTTAAGGGGGGGATGATCCTCCTCCATGATAAAATTCTCGCAGATCTAAGGAATTCCAGATGAAAAGGTGTTGTGGCATAATAGCAGTACAGGGCCAAGAAAGAAGAAAGCCTTAGAATTGTGCTAGGGCAAAAAAAATAAAAATAGCAAAGTTCATAAGTTATATTTAGGGAAATACCTGTTATAAATGCAGAGTGCCCTGTTACGGAGAGAATGAGCACTATGAGTACATCCCTAGAGAGAACCCACACTCTTATAGCCTGAATTGTGTCCTCCCCAAATTTATATATTAATCCCCAATAGGTCCTCAGAGATAGGGCCCTTAAGGAAGTTATTAAGGTTAAATGAGGCCATAAGGGTAGAGCCTTAATCCAGTAGGACTGATGCCCTTATAAGAAGAGGAAGAGATACCAGACTCACTCTCTCTCTCTCTCTCTCTCTCTCTCTCTCTCTCTCTCTTTCTTTCTCTCTCGTTTCTCTCTCTTCCCCTCCTCCACAGCCCCCACCATCTTTCTGTGTATGGACAGAGGAAGGCCATGTGAGAACACAGCAAGAAGGTGGCTGTCTACAGGCCAGGAAAAAGACCCTCACCAGAAACTGAATCTGCCAGCACCTTGATCTGGGACTTCTACCCTCTGGAACTGTGAGAAAATAAATTGTTGTTTAAGACATTCAGTCTGTGGTATCTTGTTATGGCAACCTGAACTAGTACACACGCTAGCTCAGCAATAGAGCCCAAGGATGTAGGAGGTCAAAAGAAAATGGGGTGAAAAAATTAGAGATTTAAACAAACAAAATGGACACCAAAAGAAAGAAGGAAACCTCAGGAAACTGATCAGGGGCAATGCCACTACAGCAGGTTGCTAAATTTTGCAAAAAGACAGGAGTTTTAGATGCCACCCTTGGAGAAAATACAACTTGAACAGTGATGGATTTCCCCCTGGGGTACAAGATCTATTGTGTCACAATTAACCTCCTGATGGGACATTCCTTCCTAAGTTGTAAGTTTATGGGCATAGATTAATTACATCTGGCACAGCTGGAACCAAGAAATCTTGTCTTCTGCTCTCTTCTCTTTACTCTGTCAATCAATTTCTGCCAGATGAACCTCTATCATAATCTGTGGTCCATATCAATAATATAGATCTAGTGTATAATATATATTAGTTTCCAGCTAATTCTTTGCCATGGGAAATGTGACTGTGTGAGGAAACTGCTACTCCAGTTAGGAATTGTTGAAGCAGGGATGTTTGGTGCTACAATTTAATGTGCTCTGTTTATTGTGGGAACTTTAGAACCATAAAACATGTAAGAGTTGGAATCAAATTAATCCAAATTTTGAGATGTTTGATGGTGCTAAAGGAACAACTTCAGTTCCAGGGAAAGGCAGTTGTTGTAGAAGAAACTCAGACTCCAAATAAGCCATCACTGATTTGAATGAGCCAACCAAGAAAAAAATGGGGAAAGTAAGCTGTTCTATACATATTTGGGGACTTAATCTTTCCATGGCAAAAAAAGAAAAGAGATCCAATTTGTTGTGACTCTAATTTCTCTGATGAAATAAAGGATGGACTTATTAAGGAAATTCATATTGTTCAACTTTTGGTTTATTATTTTATTACATTATAAAGTAGATGAAACTGGGTTGAAATCCTACATCCATCACTTATTAGCATGTTGTTTTGGCAAATTACTCAGTGTCTCTGAGCCTCAGTTCTTGTACCTATACAATAAGATATATAACGATACTAACCATCTTAAAGTGTTAATGTGCAAATCAAGTTAAATTATGCCTGAAAAGTGCCTAGTACATAATAATTGTTCAATAAATGTAAGATAATATTATTGCTATTGTTTTTGTCTGGACATTGGTGCAAATAGTAAAACACTATTTGGTGAGATGGGTTGGAGGGGTGGGGTAGGAAGAGGAGGAACATCTAGCACTAAGTGACCTCTTATTATCTGCTAGACACTGTACTGAGTGCTGGTGAATACATTATTCTATGTATTTATTATGCATTTAATTATTTTATTTATTTATTTATTCACTGCAATCTTATAGAGTAGGTACTATTACTTTACAGA
>NW_007774803.1:0-3941 GCF_000696425.1 Galeopterus variegatus | reverse complement strand
TTAATAAATGTAAAACAGGTGTTGGTAAATGGCAGTAGCATTACATAATATAAGTAAAGTTAATTATCTCAATCAAAACAATAACTTATAAAAGGTAGAAATAAGGAGAAACATCTATACCAAAGTATACAATTCCTTCATGCCATTTTGGATCCATTTACGAGTGTAATAAACAAAATAGATGCATTTTTCCTTTTAGAACTAGGCAGAACTAGGAATGCTAAGCTTGAAACAGACAAGCTGTAATGGGGACAGATCACACAAAGTGCAGTACACAACTGCATTCCTTAAAGCCAAACAAATTACTAACTCAGGGCCCCTTCCACTGTCTGAGTCTAATTATTAGTGCAAAGATCTCAAAGTTTGACCTTCAAGTGTCCTTACTTCTACCTCATCTACCATTTTGCACTATTTTTTTATTCTATCTTACTATTGATTAATAATTGAATTGTAAAATCCTATAGTTTTATCATTTATATTAGCTCTTATTTTTTTAATGTGAAAAATAAAATTAGTCAAGATAAATAAGTAAAAATCAAAATTTCAAACAATTTTACATTTGCATGACTCCTAGAAATGTCAGGTATATTTTTAAATCTTCCTTAATCCATTCGGTCAATCACATTGAAAGTCAACATGTTAGCCCTGACAGTGCCTGATCAAGCCTGAAAGAATCAAACTCTATGATTCAGGCGCATGACTCCTAGAAATGTCAGGTATATTTTTAAATCTTCCTTAATCCATTCGGTCAATCACGTTGAAAGTCAACATGTTAGCCCTGACAGTGCCTGATCAAGCCTGAAAGAATCAAACTCTATGATTCAGGCCTAACAGGAAAGTTTTAATGCTTGAAAAACTGTCAACTACCTCATGAATTTTTCCAGTTTGTGGGAGCTCATTATAGCAATATTCATCCCTCTTAAAAATTCATGCAAGACTTACTGTCAGATATACTTCCTTCAATTAAAGGTTATTCTCCGTGATATTGTTTTCAAACTTACGCTCCTTTTTTCTTTAAAAACTGTGGAGTTATTAACATGTGTGAGAAAATGGGCTTGATCATCACATTCTTTGACAGCTCGCATCCCTCTCCCTGCTTCTGTTTTCTTTGAGACACCACAACTGTTTTATGTTCTTGCTGCCTGTGCATGTTGATGACATCCATCACCATAAGCCATACCTGCAGAGGGCAGAGATACAGCACTGAGGAGGGAGACATCGCCAGCCAAATCCCTGGTAGAGCGTGTCAGAGTGAGTGATGACAGCAGAAGGGTGTAGGAGAAGAGCAGAACCTGTGGGATTCTAGGACGCTTTATCTAGATCAGAATTTGTGCAAACCTGTGCTGAGGACTTTCTTGGACATTTTTCATATCAACATAAGCCAAAATTCCATCTTTAAGCAAGATCATTCCACATCCCAAGTCACCCAACTAAGGCTGTTTCTCAGTGTCGTTGTCATTCAGTTTGATGGGTACACAATGATTCGGTATTTCATTCTGATTCCACTCCATATTTTTAGGAGAGGATCGCGGTCTTATAAGAAAGTGATATCAAGAATGGGAAAACACAAATATTGGCTTTTCACTGCTTATAACTTTTTTCAGAGAGGGGAACTGTTGGGATCTCTGTTCCTTTATTCCAAATCTGTGAGCACAGCTGCAACATCCTGCATGATTTGTCTCAGCTCCCGTTATTGCTTAGTTCTTGTACTTCTTTAAAATCTACCCTGTATATCATCCAGCCCAACCAATGTCAGCCTGCAGTCACCTTAATATACCATGCTCCAGGTGCACATGAGCAGGGAGACAGGCACAGAGGGAGCCATCTGGCTATGGTTTAACTCTTTGAAGTTAGGCTTTGGGCTTTACCTCAAATGATACTATACATACAGTCACATAAACACCATGACAGGATATTCATCGTTCAACTGTTTATCATGCAATTTAAACCTGCTCCATGGCTGGCGCATATTGCCTACATGACTTTTTAAAATAAATCCTGTGATTTCTTATAAATAACATTTGTGTGTGCATGTTAATGCTTTTAACCTATAAATGTAAACATTTAAAATACAGGTACACCACAATTTTCATAAATTTGTTTTGGCGTTTCTTCAGTTTTTAATAATCCAGAACTCTCCACAACGGGCAGTAGTCCTGAGCAGTGTAACTTCCTTTTGCACACCCCTGCTACTGTGCTTGCCGTTTCCCTCCTGCTCTTTGCTGTTCTTAAAGGGGCTGCTCCGACTTATCTCCTACTGTGGGCAAAATTTTGTACTTTGTTCTCATAGTATGAATCTTTATTACAACCCATTACATTCTGTATTATATGCTTTCATATGAGGGTATTTCAAAAAGTTCATGGAAAGATTCATATTATCTTTGAATTCTATTTTTCTATGAACTTTTGAAGTACCCTCATTTGTGCATATCTGTCCCTCCCATGCATTGTGAAAACTCAATGGCAGAGATGTTACCTTTGTCAAACTCAAATTGCCAAAGCAACAGAGGCTGTCCATTCCCCTAGTAAAAAGACTGGGACACACTAACACTGGGGCTAGTCAGCATCTCTCAGAATGTCTGATAATTCAGTTGCCCTGTTAGAGTTGTGTACTAATCTAGAGTCTACTGCATTTATTCCTACATATTTATACCATTTTTACTAATTATTATAAGCATGTAATTTCATTAACTATCAAACACGAAATCAGTGCAGCAGAAATGAAAGTTTTATTTTTGTGAAATGTATTGTGAAAGCTTTGGGAAAACTAGATAAAGGAAAAATCATAATACAAACAAAAAACCCTATCAAATTAAATATGGGAAATACCATTATACACAATTGAAGGGAAAATCTTAAACATCTCCAAGGATTCTGCACTCAGATGGACTGCAGGTACCTTTAAGTTTTTGCTTCATTTAAAGACATCACAATTGAAAAGTATGATGCATGAAGGGTCTGGTTTTTTCAAGAACAAGATAGAGCTCTACTCTCAAACTGAAAAAAATGTTTTTAAAAGTTTTGGCTTTACATCATAAGATTGGCAGGTTAATTTAAGGTACAAGTACTATAAAATGTTTAAGAAATATCCTTTTAAAATCTTCTTTAACCCTCTTTTAAAAATGAACTACCAAATCCTTGATAAAAGAACTGCTACTGAACTTAGCCCTAGCCCCTAAGCTTTGCCACTAAGAGTGGGTAAAAAACCAGAACCAGACTGAAATAAGGAAAGGAGGTGGTCACTCTGTGATAGAAAAACTGAAATGTAACCACAAAACTGCCTGTGGCCATGAGTTACTTTGTGGAGGACATTGGAACAAATGAGGGATGAGAGATGGAAACAGGCAGTTTGTTGACTTGGGCCCGTGAGTGTTTTCCTAAGACCAGGCACACACCTTTCATTTTAGGGTTGACCCCACACAAACAGCATCTTTTCCTTTTTGCTTAAGTTTGTTCAAGTTGTGTTTCTTTCACATGTAAACAAAAAGAATCTGGGTAATAAAAGCAAATAAAAGACACCTCTACTTTATATATTAAGACATTACTATGGATGTTGTTAATTGACTCAACAAATATTACTGGACATCTCTTCTTTGCCAGGCTCTGAAGACAGAACAGTAACCAAATCAGACCACAGTCCAGGCTCTCCTGGAATTTACAGGCTAGTGCCCCAATGACTAGAATAGACTGCAAATATAAATTATATATATATAGCACACTAATATTTATATCATAATATAGTTGCATTCATCAAATCAGACCACAGTCCAGGCTCTCCTGGAATTTACAGGCTAGTGCCCCAATGACTAGAATGGACTGCAAATATAAATTATATATATATAGCACACTAATATTTATATCATAATATAGTTGCATTCACTATGCATTAATGGTTGACAGATCCAACGAAGACATTAAAGAAGGTCAGAATATTTTTAAGG
>NW_007774802.1:0-3941 GCF_000696425.1 Galeopterus variegatus | reverse complement strand
CGCTCAGCCAGTGAGCAACCGGCCATCCCTATATGGGATCCGAACCTGTGGCCTTGGTGTTGTCAGCATCACACTCTCCTGAGTGAGCCATGGGCCGGCCCCAATTCTGATACTTCTTAATGCGGCTTTTTTATAAAAAGGAAAATAAAACAAGCTCCAGTCCATCAGGCGGGTCGCACTCCAGCGCGTGGGCCAGCCAGGTGTCCTCACCAGGTGGGAGGGGCTGGCACATCTGTTTCTCCTCCCAAGCAGGGCTGCCAGATTTAGCAAATAAAAATACAGAATGCTCAGTTGGACTTGAATTTCAGATAAACAACAAAGAATTATTTTAGTATAAGTATATCCCATGCAATATTTGGGACATCCTTATATTTTAAAAATTATTATGTGTACTTCAAAGAGTTTGTGGAAAGACTTGTATTATCTTTCAATTCTATTTTTCCACAAACTTTCTGAAGCACCCTCGCACAGTAGGATTTGGTCCAAGACACCCTTTGGATGCCTGAAACTGCGGCTAGTACCGAACCCTATACATACTACGTTTTTTCCTACACATATACACACATATACCTACGATAAAGTTTGATTTATAAATTAGCCACAGCAAGAGATTAACAACAATAACTAATCATAAAAGAGAACAATTATAACAATATAGTGTAATAAAAGCTTTGTAAGCGTGCTCTCTCTCTCTCTGAAAATATTTTCTTGTACCATACACATCCTCCTCTTGTGATGAAGAAACAGCGGATGGTGCAAGATTTCACCACACTGCTCTGAACAGCATGCCATTTAAAACTTAGAATTGTTTATTTCTAGAATTTTTCATTTAATATTTACAGACTGCAGGTAACTGAAATTGCAGAGAGTGAAACTGTGGATAAGGGGGGGCTCCTGTGATTATCTGGATTTCAGATTTAACTAGGCATCTTTTATTGATCTGCCAACAATACTCCCAAAGTCTAGGAATTTCTAGGGCTGGTGGTGGCCTTTAGCCTGTTGTGCCTTAAGTGTGTGGGCCAGCCTCTGATAAGGGACATGGAGGAGCCAGATGGAGAGGTGTGGGGATACAGTGACGTAGAGAGACAGACAGAGGGAGACAAAGAGATGTGAGAGACCCAGAGAGACGGAGAGCCAGAGACAGGAGTCAGAAAGACAGAGACACATGGAGATAGGCCAGGTGGGAGGGCACCCCCTCAGCCCCTCCCAAGGCCCCACTCCCAAGTTCCATGACTTCCAGCTCCCTAGGAAGCTCGTAAACTTTTTATGGAATTCTCCCAACCCAAAACTGTTCCCTGGGCCCTGGGGCCCATTAGCTAGGGCTAAGCACTGTTACGGTCCTTCTGGTAAGAAAACCCCACTCTGTTCCAGGCCCCAGCCCCTAGGTTTGGAGTATTCCAGCCCAGCTCCCCTGCACCTCCCTGGGCCAGGCCCTGTGTGATATGTTGGGGGTCCCAGATGAAGATGGAGCAGCTGCAGGGCAGTAGCGCAAACAAGGGCTTCCTTCACACAGAAGGTGGACAAGCTAGGTGTGAGGTTGGAGAGGGGCCGCAGAAGCCAAGACCAGAGTCACGAGTCAGGTTCTAGACCAGCCTGGCTCACACATCAGGTGACCTTGACTAAATCACATAGTCTCTGTGGACTCAGTAATCTCACCTATAAAGTGGGATCATGACACCTACTTGGCCAACCTCACAGGAAATCATGAGGCTCAAGCGTGATAATAGATAGGAAAGGCCTGGAACGCCACCACCCAGGATGGGGAAAGGGGTGGTTAAAGTAAATTAGGGAGCAGGAAATGGGTGGATGGAGGTAGGTCGAGAGTGGCTGGGTGGCTGGGGAAGCTTCTCAGAGGAAGGCCCAAGGAAGAGACTCGTGAGGGGAAGGTGTTTTCACTGTGGAGCCTTAGGAGGTCAAGTTTAGACTCAGGCTGTAATGAGCTTGTTTTCATTTCATCTCTATATAATGCGGAGCTGGTGATGGTTCTTGATGGGGGGGGCACAACACCATGGAGCCATGGCGAGGACGTTGAGCCTATGGACCCTGGGGCCAGGCAGCCTGGGTTCAAGTCCCGGCCCCACCACTCACTAGGTGTGTGACCTCGAGAAACTGACAGCCTCCCCCAGCTTCAGCGTCATCATCCAACTGGTGGGGATGCAGAGAAGACTAAAGGAGCAGGTGCATGTAAAGCACTCAGAACGAGCCAAAGTCATGCCCTTACTTCACTGCTGGGGACACTGAGGCCCAGAAGAGAAACAACTAGAAGGTAGGGCTGCAGACTCCCAGTTCAGTGCTCATGCCCCGTCATGGAAGCTGTGTGTTAGGAAGATCTAAGGAGTGGCTGCTGGGAGGGGGATCTGCCTCAGGTATGGGAGGGTCTGGATTTCCTGGAGGACAGAAGAAGCACCCACAGCCTCACCTGGACAAAGTTCTTCTGGCCAGACCACCGCGAGCTGCCAGCATGGCTGAGTCCTCGCCTCCTGGTGTCTGGGCTGCTGTAGACAGTGCTCCTAACCCAGCCCTGGAGCAGCACATGGCTCAGGGCCTCGGGTTCTCCCTCGCTGAGGCTGTCCATGCACAGGACTGTCCAAGACCCTCCTCAGCCTCACACCATCCCAGTCAGCCCAAGGGCCCACCTGCTCCTGTGGCCCAGCCCAAGAGTGGTGAGTGGGGGTAAAATGTGGTAGGGTGACCAACCGTTCTGATTTGCTGGGACTGAGGCATTTCAGAATGCAGAATTTCCAGTGCTAAAACCTGGAAGAGCCCAGGAAAACCAGGAGAGTTGGTCACCTTAAAAGTAGCTGACCTCAGACTCACCTTATTAAAAAGGCAGATTCCCAGAACCAGAAGTGCTGCAGGCAGGGCCCTGGATTCTCCATTTCAAACCATTCTCAACCACTCTGATGCCCACTGACATCTGAGAACCAAGGCTGGGGTGGGCTGTCTCAGAAATGTGGAACCCCCATGTCCCTGGGGAGTGTGGAGGTGCCTGAATGTGAGCCCATCCCCCTCCTGGAGCCAAGCCAAGTCAGGCTGTGCCTTGTGCTCTTGTAGAAATTGACCTTCGATGGTGAGGAGGATGGTGACAAGTGACAACGCTGATGCAGGCAGCTCCCACAGCTGTGTGACATGTGTACTATTATCCCCACTTTACAGATGAGGAAACTGAGGCTCAGAGATGGCAGGTGACTTGCCCAAAGTCACACAGCTGATTGGTGACAGAGCCAGGACTCACAGCCAGCTCTGTCCCCACTCCCCTGCGAACCCAGAACTGTTCTCTCCCTTCACGGGGTCAGGACCTCAGCTTCTGGGAGAACAAAACCAAACATTTCAGAGGCCAAGAAACTGATGGGAAAGATCCCATGGTTGATAACAGGAAGGCTGACAAGATGATCAACAAGGTCCCCATCGAGCTGGCCCATGGGGCAGAGACCAAGGCCCAGACAGCCAACTGCCTCTCCCCAGTCAGTGAGGCTCCAAGATCCCCAACTCTGCCAGCCTCACCAACAGAACCAGGGTCAAGAAATCACTGCCCCACCTTAGTCCCATGCCTACCCCTTACCCCTGCTCCTGAAAAATGGTAGCTGCACAAACCCTTTTTGCAAACCCCAAACAGAAAGCTGGAGATGCACCAGCCTCCCAGGGCCCAGCTCTCTGCATAGGCAGATCAGAGTTCCTCATCCAACAAAATCCAGTGCAGACAAAAGGGCAGCTACTTTGTCAAATCAGAGAGGGGCTCAGAGGCCTCCATGCAAGAGCTTGAAACCCAATATTCTATGCCAACCCCTTCAGGGTTCATATGGGGAAACTGAGGTCCAGGGAGGAGCAGAAAGTTGCTCAAGATGACACAGCTGGGCCGGCCCAGTGGCGCACTCGGTAGAGTGCGGCGCTTGTGAGTGCGGCGGCGCTCCCGCCGAGGGTTCGGATCCCATATAGAGACC
>NW_007774801.1:1974-3941 GCF_000696425.1 Galeopterus variegatus | reverse complement strand
TTACTGGCCAGCCACCAAAAAGAGAGAGAGAATAGCAATATAGTACATTTTTTAGAGAGATAAAGGTAAATACCAAAGGAAATAGTTTTAAAAAGAGCTGAAAGTGAAAAAGAGGATTGGGGGCCAGCCCATAGCTCACTCAGGAGAGTGCGGTGTTGAGAGCACCAAGGCCCCGGGTTCGGATCCCATATAGGGATAGCCGGTTAGCTCGCTGGCTGAGCGTGGTGCTGACAACACCAAGTCAAGGGTTAAGATCCCCTTACCGGTCATCTTTAAAAAAAAAAAGAAAAAGAGGATTGGAATAAGCCATATACAACTGTCTGTATGTGTAACTTCTATATAAGAAAAATATGGGAAAGGATGCAACAAAATGTAAAGAGTGGTTAGCACTGGGTAGCAGGGTATAGGATGACTACCATTTTTTTCTTTATATTTTTCTGTATTTTTCCCATTTTCTACACAATCATATATTTCTAAAACTCTTATAATCTAGAGAAATAAGTTTTCTACAAGAAGAGATTACTTTGGATTTTATAAAAAGAATGGTTCCTGTACCAGATCTTGGAGAAGAGCTCTCCTCTGAAGGTCACGGGACTTCCAGGACTGTTTGTCAGATGTCAGGTGGGCTATGATACCTGCAGCTAAATAGCTGATTTCCATTTCCTCACTATGGAGTAAACTGCTGATATGCTCCATCACATCTTCGGTCACCAGCTTGGACGAGAGCTCTTTGACTTCAGCTATGTTGTTCTACAGGTCAAATGGAACAGTGAGTATCAAGCACAGGAAGGGAAGAGAGAATCAGGAACTGGCTCTTCTCCCTTTCCTACTGCTCAGCTCAGATACATTCAGAACACTTACTCCCATCCCACTCCCTCTCGACTTAGCTTAATACCCACAGTCCCACCTCCTGATGATGAGGGTGATCATAAATAACGAATCAATGAGTAAGCACTTACTAAGTGCCAGGCACAGTACTAGATAAATAAAAATTGTCCTTTTAATCTGCCTTATCTCATTTAATCTTTAAAATAATCCTACAGAAAAACTTAACACTTGCCAGGACTAATCTGTCAGGCTCACACTGCTAATAACTGGTTTAACTAGAATTCAAATCCAGGCCTGACTCCAATACTTATACATAACGTTACTGGGAGCCTATTAATTGTTACTAATTGTTATCTTGAAGTTTTAACAATAACAATGAAAGGCAGGTAGTATTTTCTTTATTTTAAATATTGCATTAGTTTTCTATGGTGTGTAACAAATTACCACAAACTTAGTGGCTTAAAACAATACGCATTTATTATCTCATGGTTTCTGTGGGTCAGAAATCTGGCATGACTTAGCTAGATCCTCTACTCTGGGACCTCTCAAGGCTGCAGTCAAACTGTTGGCTGCTCTGCATCCTCATCTGGAGGCTCCACTCGGGAAGAATCTGCTTCAAAGCTCACTCAGACTATTGGCAGAATTAATTTCCTATGGTTGCAGGACTGAGTGATTTTCTTGCTGGAGGCCACCCTGAGCTCCTAGAAGCTGCCAAAAGCTTCTTGAAATGTGGGCTTCTACCTTCTCCAACAACTTACCTCATAATAGTTTACTCCTTCAGAGCCAGTGAGGAAGAGACCTACAGCATCCCTGCAAGCAAGATGGACACATGCACACAGAGAGCAGTCCACCCTTACCTGCAGTTTCACTTTCTAGTTTCAGTTACCCAGAGTCCAAAATATTAAATGAAAAATTCCAGAAACAAATAAAAGTTTCAAATTGTGTGCTGTTCTGAGTAATGTGATGAAATATCTTTCTAGTTTCAGTTACCCAGAGTCCAAAATATTAAATGAAAAATTCCAGAAACAAATAAAAAGTTTCAAATTGTGTGCTGTTCTGAGTAATGTGATGAAATATTGCACCATCCTGCTCCATCCTGCCTGGGATGTGAGACATCCCTCTGCCCAGGGTATCCATGC
>NW_007774801.1:0-1336 GCF_000696425.1 Galeopterus variegatus | reverse complement strand
GCACCATCCTGCTCCATCCTGCCTGGGATGTGAGACATCCCTCTGCCCAGGGTATCCATGCTGTATACACAACCAGCCCATTAGTCACATGGTAGCCATCTCAGTTATCAGATTGATGGTCACAGTATCACAGTGCTTGTGTTCAAGTAACACTCATTTTATTTAATATTGACTTCACAGAGCAAGAATAGTGATGTTGGCATATTGTTATAATTGTTCTACTTTATTATTAGTTATTACGAATGTTTTACTGTGCCTAATTTATATCTTAAACTTATGATAAAGTACGTACGTACAGGAAAAAAACATAGTACACATAGGGTTGTGTACTATCCACAGTTTCATTCATCCATTTGGGGGTCTTGGAATGTATCCCCCAATAACAGATAAGGAGGGAATACTATACGGTAACATAATCACAGGAGTGATATCCTATCTTCTTTGCCACATTCTATTAGCTAGAAGTACCAGGTATTGCCCACACCGGAGAAGAGAGGATTATACAAAGACATGAGTGCCAGAAGGTTGGAATCATTGGGGGTCACCTTAGGGCATGTCCGTACAAATAAAAAACGAAGATGAAACAGATAGTCAAAGTAAACACAGCAGTTAGTGTTAACTTCTGCTGCTTCCAAAGCAGCTTTCAGGAAAGCAAACCCTAGATACTAGTATGTTGAAAAGAGCACAGGACACTAAAGATTGAAGCAGAAATTGAGATCCTCTCGCCCCTGCCCCTTGATTTCCCTCCCTCAGTGGCCTGATTTCCTAAGTCTATCAGACGATAGCCCCTAAGCAAGGAAGGGTAAGATGACAGTATCCCTGGCATAACTGAGAGGGATGCCTGAATCCCAAGGTTTCTCTTGCAGACCTTCGTCATTCTGAGAGGCTCTCAAAAAGATAAAAAGTGGATGATCTTTTAGGTGGGCAGGTAGGATACTTTGCACTGTATAGGATATAAGAGGCTTCAATCCAACTTTCTGGCATTATTTCCCATTGCTTTTCTCCTTCCCACCTTCTCCCAAAATTCCAACTATTCTGTTTTACAGTGTCCCTCAAATGATCACATTTTCTCATCCTCCTTTTCCAAAGATGACCTTTGTCCCCTATCTCCCTTGTCCCTTCTTTCTACTTTTCTGTACCTTCCAAATTTGCAATATTAATCATTTATTCCTTTCTATGAAGCTTTCCACATCTACTCTATTCTGAGTCCTATATGTGCTAAGTATACAAGAGGATAAGGCACAGTTTTCAAGGAGTTCATGAACTAGAACCAAAGGCTACAAGCACTAGACTTTGTGTCTCTTTCCTAGCACTTACAGTCAATATTAAATTAGAG
>NW_007774800.1:3705-3941 GCF_000696425.1 Galeopterus variegatus | reverse complement strand
CGTGTTCCCTGACTCTTGACTGTTCCCCAGGCTCCATCTCTAACTGCTAGTTTCTAAGCATTCCTGGGTCCTGCCAGCTCCGGGGTCTGGCTCTTCCTTTGTTCCATTCCCAGCCTAGCCTTGGCAGTCCCTGGTCCTGGCCTCAGACATCTGCCATAATTCAGGGTCCTGGCATGGCAACAGTACTTTAACTAGAAACCTAAAAGGATTCTGGAAAATGACTGTGAGCAGATATG
>NW_007774800.1:0-2147 GCF_000696425.1 Galeopterus variegatus | reverse complement strand
TTTTTTTCACATCTGGGAGTTCAGAAGACTTTCCTCAGTTGAAGGGGTGACATTTAAATGATGGTCCAGAAATATTTTCAAAGTGAAAAGAAACATATGAGGATGTTTCAAAAAGTGGATGGAAAGATTTGTATTATCTTTTAATCCTATGTTTCCATGCACTTTTTGAAGTACCGTTGTATGATTCAGGTTCTGTTTAAAAGTCAAACTAGCTTGACCAGGTTGGCTCTCCTCTGCCTGTGCACTTAACTCCTGCGCCCCTCAGCTGCTGGAACTGATGAAGAGGTATGAGCCATCCCACTGCAGCTGCTGCTTGTTCACAGCCATGGACCTGCAGGGACCAGGCCATTTCTCTGGGCAACCACACTTACAAAGGAGGCAAACTTTTGATTATAATGCTTTCAGAAACCACAGAAGGCTTCTCTCGAAAATGTCTTTGGTGCTCTATTTTTTTCTATTAAAACATGAGAAACAGGGGCTCCAAGTAGAGACAATTGAGATCCTCACTTCCCACCTCTCAAGAGTCATTTATGAACCCAAGAGAGCAAGTGGGGAGCCCAGAGCATCTGCTGGTTTATTGGACAAACTGAACCAGACTGACAGCATGGGGTGCCTGCCTGACCCGAGCTGAGTGAGGGCTCTCAGAAATGATTCCAACTCTCCATCCTCAGCTGGATCAGTGAGAACTGCAGACAGTTCCTACCAAATTCAGTTTTCTACCAATACACAATGAAAACAACAGCATAAGCACTAGCTGAGTAAGTAGATACACAGTTAAACTTTTACCTCAAAACAATATACTTTCTAAGTTGTCTGAAGGAGCACATTTTAGCTGAAAGTAGATTACATTACCTCATTGCACCCCTAGCAGAGGGTGGGGGCAAAAACTCGTAGACCCTCAGAACTGGTCTGGAATCACAGCTCTAGGACTGACTGACTATGTGATCTTAGGTAAGTTGTTTAACTACTCTATGCCTCAGTTTCCTTATCAATAAAACCAAGGTAATATCTATGTAAAAGGTATTAAGTGAAAAATGTATAGGAGAAGCAGAGAGCAATACTGGCACATGATAAGCACTTAATTGATAATTAATACTACCAACATACTACTGTAAGTATATTAAAGGCTTTGAGAATTACAAAGTCCTAAATAAATATAAGATACTATAACCATATGCTTGGGCTTCGGGGGCAGACAGTGTGAAGGGATTGAAGTTCTGAATTTAAAAACAAACACACAACACAGGGATAGGCATATAGATCAGTGAAAGAGAATAGTCCAGAAATAGATCCACATGTATATAGTCAATTAATTTCCAAACCAAGATGCCAAATCAATCCAATGGGGAAAGGAAAGTATTTGTAATAAATGTTGAAACAGCTAAAAGTCAATGTGGAGAAAAATAAACTTTGATCCCTGTTTCATTCCATACACAAAAATTAATTTGAGATGGATTGTAGACCTAAACATAGAACCAAGAACTATAAAGCATCTAGAATAAAACATAGAATAACTTTACAACCCTGAGGTAGGTGAATGTTTCCTAGACTGTATGCGAAAAGCACTAACCAAAAAAAAAAAAAAAAAAAAAAAGAATTCATAAGTCAGACTACCTTGAAATTAAGAATTTCTGCTCATTAAAAGACACCATTAAGAAAATGAACAGGCAAGCCACAAGATAGGAAAAGTAATTGCATACATATACCTGAGAAAAGTAATTGCATACATATACCTGAATTACATCTAGGGGCCGGCCTGTGCCTCACTCGGGAGAGTGCGGTGCTGATAGCACCAGGGCCACGGGTTCGGATCCCATATAGGGATGGCCGGTTCGCTCACTGGGTGAGCGTGGTGCTGACAATACCAAGTCAAGGGTTAAGATCCCCTTACCGGTCATCTTTTAAAAAAAAAAAAAAAAGAATTACATCTAGGCTATATAATGAACTTCTACAAATTATCAATAAAAAGGCAAACAATACTTTTAAAATGGACAAAAGACTTGAATAGATACTTCACAAAATAAGGAATATGATCAGCTAATAAGCACATATAAAAGTGCAGGGTATCAGTAGTCATCAGAGATTTGCAAATTGAAACTACAATGAGATATCATTTCACACCCATTAGAACAGCTGAAACAAACAAA
>NW_007774799.1:0-3942 GCF_000696425.1 Galeopterus variegatus | reverse complement strand
AAAGATCCTTATATAATAATAACTACTAATATTTACTAAGCACTTACTATGTTGCAGGGAACTGTTTTTCATGAATTAATGAATTTAATATTCTCAACAACCTTATGAGGTAGATTCTATTATTTCTCCAATATACAGAAGAAAGAAACTGAAGAACAGATAAGTTAAGTACCTTGCCCAAGGCCACACAGCAGATATTATTTCCTTTCTAAAAGAGCTTTAAAATATCTACCTTGTAATTTTGATACCATAATAATTCAGAAAATTTATTATAGGATTTTTATTCATCTTGTAGATATTAAATGATGTATTTTAAACCAAAATGTTTCAAAGACATCACTGCATACCCAGAGCCATTTTAGGCCAGTTTATTGAAAAGAACTGCTTTCCATTAGGAGAAGAGTCTGAGCAGCACCCCCTTGTTACAAACATATTGTTCCCATCATTCCATGTTGATGGATCATGGGTCTATGGTTATAACATTGGATCCACTTGGCCCACTTTTTCATAAATGCACCTGCCTCATGGAGCACATGCAGTTGCACCATTATACAGCTCAGTTTTAGGCCTAGATTGGTAAACTTTATAATGTTATGTGCCTTTTTTCTCTTCCATTTTATTTTTCTTTTCTAATTTACTATCCAAAAATAAATATACAATAATGAAATCAAAATGAAAAACAATAATTTTTTTTGTCCCAATATCAACTAAAGTGGAGAACACAAGAAATGCAGGGTTACAGCAGCCCCAGCCTCTTTAGCACTATCTATGTGCTACAGGGAAGATTCAAAGCAAGCTGACGATATTAGAGGCTGAAACTGGATGGATAAAATCTAAGCAAACACGTTTCTGGGAATGTCCTTGTTTTTGTGTGGTACGAATTAGGTTTTTAAATTTTGCTATGAATATTGTCTGCCGAAGAGCGGACACAGACGTGTGTATGGTGCAGAAGGCACTGCTTGTCTCAGGGAATCATCTATTGTAGATGTGAAAATGTCTCATAAATTGGGCCTAATTTTCATCAGGCTCTTGACCAGACATTTGTGTTCTTCTGGATGTCAGTGGGCGCAACATGGAAAAAAAAAAGAGTGCACATTCTCTCTTTCTTTTCAGTACTGTCATTTCTCACTGTAATGAGCACAAAAATAATTGGACAACTGAGCTATCAGTAAAAGGACACACTTCAGTGTGCGTCAGAGAATTATTTTACAGGACAAACTTTAATCTTTAAATGTGATTGTAGATAATTTGTGGTACCATCTGTCCATTTGGAATTGTTTTAGCCTTTTCTGTCGTTATACAGTAAGTGCCGCTGTGTTTAACATTAACATTTGATATTTTACACATTTAATTTCTGTTCTGCTGTGTGGTCCTTGGGGAACGGAGCACTAGTGCTACATGAGAGAGACAAAGTATTGATCAGTTAACATTTCAGCTACATTTATGTATGTCGCAAAATTAATGAAAATGCCAGACAAAAATGTCAGAGTGCACAAAAAGGTAGAATTTAAATTTGGTACTTTAATGAAAAGTCTTAAGATGTGCATTATCCAAAATGTCCGCTTGCCTTTAAAGTACAATTCCTAACAGAATAACTAAAGGGAGACACATACTTTACCTAGAGGAACAATGAACATGAATTATGAAGGAATGTCAACTTCCCAAGGTACCTTGTGTTCCAAAACGGCCTGTTCAAATGCTTAACTGTTAGTCATGAGATACATTTGTTTCTGTTCATATCTGGAAGCTACTGGCTTCAGCCCTCTGTCCTGACCAGCCTGTGAGGCAGGCTTCCTACCGAGATTCTCTCCCTGGGTTTTCCTTGGTATCCATGAGTTCCTTTTGTGTCAAAACCGAGAATTCCCTCTACAGCAATTCATCGAGGCCACTCTGGTTCATTACTCATTCCTTTCTGGGTCCTTTTCAAATGCCTAGTTTTCCTTTGCTTCAAGATCATTTGTGCAGCATCTTCATTCAATCCCATTTTTAGTAAAGGATCACATTTGGGACAACAGCTACTCTCAGAAAAGCTGGGCCATTATGCAAGAAGAGAGAAAAAACAGAGGTGATGTATGCAAAGAATGACATGAGACAGCTCTGTGTAGTCAAATGATTTTTTTTAAAAATGGAGGAAGCAAAAGCAAAGGAGGAGGAACTGAACTTGCACAGGCGATGGGAATATAATACAGCGATCTGAAGACAATAGGCTCTTAAGGACACCTTATCGTGTTCTTCCCATGTAGAAAGCCTGCTGCTATTAAACGACATATGAATTTCCTAAATATTATGACAAACCATAGCACATTATAAGTGGCCTTTGTAATCAAGGACTAAAAAGGGAGCATTGTGTAAGAAGAAATATCAGTGTGAAAACAAAGGCATGTCTCTATCACCTGCAGTTTAAGTCTTAGCATTAATATTACTGAGCAATGAAATGTATGGTAATTACAGCAGACATGTTGAAGGTCACTCTGAGTTTACAACAGAAATTTCAGTTTTGAAAATTTAATCGACATCTGCAATACCACACCAACGAAATTATGCTTCAAGTCTATGGTAGTTTTCAAATGATTTTTATAGAAGCATTTTTTGTTGTTGTTGCTATGATTATTTTTTTTAGAGCTAGCAGAGGAATTAGACATGTCCCAGATGTAATTTTTGTTCCTTTCCCCACAAAAGCAAAACAGGAGGACCCCCAAACATCAAAGAAAGAAGTACTAAAGCAAAATGATCTACAACTAATCCCCCCATCCTTGTACTGATTAATTTTCTTAAAATTATGTAAATCTTAACTTCCAAGCCCTTTTGCTCATCTTTCTTTATGCTTTCCCTGACATAAACACTAGATAAGTTTACTAAGCAAAACTTCCAATTTAACATATAAATTTTAAAGCTACATTAAACATTTTCTTCACAAATGTGCAAGTAAGGAAAGAAGAAAACCTGTATAGAATTTCATTGATTTACATTATAAACCTCCAAAGTTGCCTAAAATTCCTTTTACAAAGTCAAAAAGTATTGACACTTAAGAGTTTCTAGTACTACAACTTTCTTTTCAGTATATAGATTATATGCCCAGTTCATATGGACATACTGGCACATCAATCAAGTTAATACTCAACGTATACATTTTTTCCCAAATTTATCTCAATTTCAGGGAAGAATTTTTTTTCAAACATTGTCCTATGAAAAATTGTAAATTAGGTTTCCTTAAGCATTGCCTTTCACAAAACATTGTATATAACTTCTTGCAATTATGCAAGAAAACCTCCCAAGGATCACAATTTAGAAGTGGGTTGGGTTTTAGGATTCATCACTATTAGCTAAAATCAACTCTGAATCTTAGGCAGTGTAGCAAATCAGATAATAATGGAACAAAACATTTTCTCTAATCCTTCCTGAAGAATGATGCTCTAGTTCAGTTTGCAGGACTATTTAAAGTGTAGCCATTTTTGTTTTGTTTTAATATCTGTTAAATATACAATGTAGGACTTCAAATCAGCATTTAGTTCTCTTTAAATGATGCTGATGTCCTTTTTTGTTTATTTTAATAGATGTCATCAGAAGAGCTTTCTGCTCTTTGGAGAGAGGTAATCATATAGAACACAGGGTCTGTTACTCTCTGAAAAGCTCATTTCTCCTAATTTTCTATTTACAAGAAGAATGTAATCCCTATAGCAGGTCACACTCATGTTTTCTATGATCTCTGCTCTTTCTCCTTGTCCTCTAACATAGGAAGTACTAAGATGCTATAATCTGGGGAAGTCTCCTTCTGTGGGTGATTTGGGGAAAATAAAAATATTTCACTTTTTTCTCAGGTATAGTGTTGTTGTGCTATATTATAATCAAATACAAACTTCTCATATCACCAGCATAATATGATACTCTACTGGATCCAAGAATTAGCCTTCTCATGAACCTCAGTGGTGCATGCAATGAAAG
>NW_007774798.1:0-3942 GCF_000696425.1 Galeopterus variegatus | reverse complement strand
ATGTAAATAGGCATGTGTGCCCAGGTGTTCCTTGGTTGTCTAATGTAATTGAGCATGTGCATGCAGGTGTCCTCGGTTATGACTTAAGTATAAAGGATGAGTGGCTCTGATACACAGTGCTCCCCACCTCAGGATCCCCCCCAGGGGGCTGGGGGGCATGGGGAGGCTCCTACTGCTCCTAAAGGCTGTTGCTGCCAGGGCCGCCAAGACTGTCCGCGAGGCCTGCACCACCGCCAGACCTGTAAGCTGCTGCTGCCGCCAAGGACTGAGCTCGTGTTGTCTCCCAATGGCTCTTGGGATCTTTCCCAATTACATAGCGTGGACCTGTGTGTGAAGGGTCTGGGGACCCAGTCTGTACAATGGGTTTGAAAGGTCTGAGCCCTCGCTCTGACAGTATAAATGGAAACTTAGTATAACTAAAATAATGAAACATTTTGGCTTTAGTTACGATTTGCCTTACTTCAAATTGGCGTAGTCACCTAGCTTTACAGAGGTAGACGCCTCAAGTAATATTTGTTCTCACATATGCCCTCACATTCTACCAGGTGTTCTAGGTAAATTAATAGGATCAAATCTCAGCCTGGCCAAACTTGGTAATCATTACACTGCTTCAGGATGAAATGATTAGCCACCAAAAAAAAGCTGCAAGTCCAGCATGATATGTTCATACAGGAAGAAGAAAAACATGACTGGGAATGAATCTTGGGCTATTGGGCTGAAGGAGTGAAGCAAATATAAGTCTAAGTAAGAGAAATATAAGAGGCAAATATAAGTCTAAAAATATGGATCACTTTTTTGTAACAGTATTTAACATCTGTGAGCTGGTCTTAGTATGCTGCTTGGATGGTTCTTTGGATCTTGAATGAGAAACAAATCAAAAACAAACGCAATGGTTTATAGTAAATGAGGTGTACATGTAAAATATACTGTGCCAAAATATTGACTAGGTCAAAATTTCAGCTTAGTCCCATGCCAGAAGAGATGTACTATGCAAGACATGACTAGAGGAACTATTGGTTAATTCTATACTCTTCGGGGGCCCAGAGGACATTTGTTTCTCTAAAGCAGTAAGCAGTATACTAATGAGAGCTCCTGGTATCCTTTAAAAAAGTATTTTCTGTGTAGAGGACTAGGGTTGATGATAGAAGAAGTCGTGGAACTGGACTGCTAAGTGTCAATGGGGATAATAAGATTCCAGAAAGTGGAAGCTGAGTGTCAGCATTTAACTGTCAGAGACAAGTTGTATACAGTTACTGCAACAGTAGGAAAGCTGGAATGACTCACTGGGATCTAAGAGGCATGGTTAAGAGGCCATGGAGTTCTAAGGATGAGGCAGACAAGCAGCCAGTGAGGGGATAACTTAACCCGTGTAACCAAAACTGCTCAAGAGCTAATGAAGCTAAGTCTACTTTCAGCTGCCTCAACAGAAAATATGAGCCTTATTCACTTTCCAATTCTCAGGACTAGAGCAAATGAATTGAAGTCACATCGAGGGAAATCACCAAAATATCTCAGCAAGAATGTGTAGAAGCACTTCCTCCAATTATTCCGCAAAGGTACTCACAGCCATTTGTCAGATTAACTATTCACTGAGGAAAAATAATGCCCACCATTTTCAGGATTTTTAGATAGAGAACAAAACTGAAAAAGATAACAGAACAGAAATATGATCATAGCAATTCAGCGATACATTTAACAGCTGAAGGAGCCCTTACTTTAGTTCTCCAACATGAGGAAAAGAACCACTATGGTAGGAAACATCAAATGGAAGCTCCTGGAATGTCCCCAGCCCTGCCTAAGGCAGGCATTCTAAAGGAATATAGTATTACTTAAGTGAAATGATGGACATGAGAGCATTAAATAATTCAGGGATAACGTTCCACGTCATAACTTTCTTTAACTCACCTACAGTATGACCCTACAACAACCATATGGATTATAGCAGCTACCAAAAGTACTACTATGACCCTAACCAAGTGGAATACCAATTATTACTGCTTTTCCAGTTGTGGTGTCTTTACCAAAACAGATTAATTCAGCTTTTTCACTTGCTTTGCTGCTATTTATATGACAAAATTTCATAGAATCATGTTAATTAGACCTGGGACCTATAATGACAAGTTCTTTGGTCACCCTGGTTAGACCCATTAATGCCACGGGTACGACTCTGCAAATACAAAAGTTTAGGGTATTTCCACATTAGTGCAGTTTTAAGTCCAGTGCTCTTGGGCACAACAAAGCATTTCCTCTAAGTAACATTATGGCACTTTACCGTTCCCACCGTAAAGACAGAGGTAGAGCACTTGGTAGGCCTCTATGGATTTTTCACATACCAAATATTGCTTTGACACATTTATCAAGTGACTCGAAAAATTGCCATTTTTGAGTAGGGCAAACCAAGAAAGGACTCTGGCAGATTCAGAATTTAGTGGAAATAGCCCTTCCATTTGGTCCATATAATTGTGAAGGTCATGCAGTGATAGATATATGGTTGCAGAAAAGTATAATGCAGAGGTTTTGGCAAATCCCGATAGAAAGTCACAGATCAGCAACCTAGGATTCTAGAACAAGAACATGTTGGTTGTGTTAGATATCTGCTTATCATTGGGAAATAAAATAAAATAAAATAAAAACAAAAGCTCTTTTATGCTCTTGTAACTAGTAGAGACTCAGTTCCTGTCTTCATGTTTACTGTGAAACTGGTGCTATTCATCATGAGGTAAGATTATCAATCCCTAGATAAAAATATCTATACCCATAAGTCCCATTAGTCCACCACTTTTCCTCCTCTCCCCCACCCTAAGTGAATCATTGTGTAGTATAAGTATATATTGAAGCTACATACTGTACCCCACAAATCCACAAATATGTACAAATACATGTTAAAATTAAAAGAAAAAGTAAAAAACTATATTTGACAGCCACAGCAGCAATGTATTATATAATGAAAATGGCATATTTAAAATCAGTCACCAAAATACCTATAGGGCGTGGATAATATGTACCAATAGGCACAGGGAGAACATGAGTAAAAATGGATTGGGGGCATTGGAGCAAACTGAAGAGCACAAATAAGTTACAGGAGTAAGTGTTCCCTAACTCTATTTTTTTAATGCCCCTTCATCAGTTATTGTTGATAATATCAGTTATTGTTGTGGTTTCCTGTGGTCAGCTGTTTTTAAAAGAAAAAAGTTTTTAAAAAGGCCTGGTTTAATTCGGGGATGATTTGGCTTGATATTGGACTGCTGCCACTTCATAGCACTGCCTGTGACAGCCCTGAGTCAGTGGTAAGGGGAAATTCTCTGTGCTGGGTAAATCGGAAGTCTGAGATAGAGCGTGTATATGGGATTGTGGTAGAGAACCCAACATTTATGGATCCTTGTTTATTAAGTCAATGATTACTGGACAGTGTGCACCACAGCAGGAGGAACTGGACCACATAGGTATGACTTTCTAAATGCATGCACTCCAAATCCACCACCTCGATGGCACCAAGACCATGATTCCTCTGGGCTGTTCCAGCTAACAACCTGCGTTCCGCAGCTATACTGCTGCAGGTTCATTCCTGGGAGATAACCAACATCTCTGCAGAGGGATGTAAGGACCCCCACTGGCCTGGCTGTAACTTTCATAGAACTGTGCTCTAGTCTGAGACTATTTTTACCCACCCCTTCTTTCTTCTCCTGACCTTTCACAGAGGTCAGGACAGTGTCATATCTGAAGGATCCTCATCTCCTTTTTCTCTTGATCCATTTTTTCTCACAGGTGCTTCCCCAACATATCTCATGAATGTCTAACCCCAACTTGGCATCTGTTTTATTGAGGGATCCAAACTAACTCATGGAGAATTCTTTTGAGAGTGAGAGCATAATAGGAGTGAGCAATGAGTGACAGAAGTATAGGGCTGTTACAATATCATGGGGAGAGGAAAGATGGAAGCAA
>NW_007774797.1:0-3942 GCF_000696425.1 Galeopterus variegatus | reverse complement strand
GAGCGCGGTGCCGGTGACACCAAGCCAAGGGTTGCGATTCCCTTACCGGTCACGAAAAAAAAGACAAAAAAAAAAAAAATCTGTTCCGAAAGTAAAGATGCCACATTATAAGCATGCAGGTAAACAGTTTGTGATTGACCCTCAGATTTGGCTTTCAGTTTCGAGAAAGCTGGAGTTGGGTTTTAGGAAAAAGCAAACTTGACATAATTCTATAGCTTATAATACTGAAAAGGAATAAATATATTTTTCTTCAGAAGAAACCCAGATTTCCTTAGCACTAAATTCCAAAATATATCATGTGGGGTTTTGTGTTCTAAATTGATGTAATAGAAAGAAGTGCCCTAAATTATATTTTTGTGTAATATCATTATTAAATTTCATGTGGATTTTATATCACCTTCAGAATTAGGGACACGGTATTAAATGTTTTTTATTAAAGTTGCTTCTGTGAGGAGCAAAACTAATGCAATTCAAATTCATGTTTTTATTGGAGCTGATCTTGATCTCTAATAAAGTTTAAAGTACCAAGAGGAAAGGATCATATGCATTTTTCCCTAAACATCAATTCTTGTCCTTGGGGTAGTGGATGGCAGAACATACAAGATTTTATTTTCTGATGATGATCTATGAGGTTGGCATGACAGAAGTAATTTTTGGATGGAAACACTTCAAAACCCATATTAATAGTTACCACATTCAGCCAGTTGATTGGTGGTTCCAAGTAACACGGTGAAATTTCTCTCAGAGTCTATGTACTGTTTAATAGAGACCTAATAATTTGGGCTATTTGCCTAAAATAATGGTTTTGCTTTTGATGGAATTAACGTGGAACTCATTTCTTTGAATATTTAGATATTAGGACCAGTTTTTTGTTGTTGTTGTTGTTATTTGCTGTTTTATAGAAGCTGTCCATTAAGAAGATAGAAATCATAGCATCAGTATTTGAAAGAAAATTACTATTCACTACGGTACTGAGGTTTGATTTTTACTATTTTTTTCAATTATTTAATAAAATGTTCTCTCCATCATTTCATGTGCTACAGTTGTGTCCTCTGTAAAGTTAATATATTGATTGCATTTTGTAAAATAGACATGATGATTAAAATTTGTCTTAATCTCCTTGGAAAAGTAACTTGGAATGGTAAACTCAGAAGCCACTCATACTAAAATCACAGCCATGGGTGTTCTAACAGTGGAAGACTGTTAGTTTTATACACACAGACCCACATGCACTCATGAGCCTCTGTCCCACAGTGATGTGGTATACTCCCAATTCCATCTGCAGTAAGTACTGGATAGGGTGTGTGTGTGTAGCCCATTGCCACCTCGCTACTGGAATGGAGTGGTGAAGGGCACAGATTCTGGGGCCAGACTTGCTGGGCTTAAATTCCATCTCTACTAACTGGCTGCATAACTTTGGGCAGGTAATAACCAGTGTCTCAGTTTCCACATCTATAAAATGAGGTAACAGTAGCAACTACCAAAGAGAGTTGGTGTCCAGATTAAATAACTAGTATAATTCCATCTCTACTAACTGGCTGCATAACTTTGGGCAGGTAATAACCAGTGTCTCAGTTTCCTCATCTATAAAATGAGGTAACAGTAGCAACTACCAAAGAGAGTTGGTGTCCAGATTAAATAACTAGTGTAAACTACTTAGAAATTTCTGATCTATTGTAAGCTCTGAATAAATTTTAGCTATTATACTTATGTTTAGTACTAATTTTAAGAGTACTAGAAAGGAAGGCAAAGAACATTTCTTATTTTAAAGAAGAAATCAGTATCAGATATTGACCTGTTATGAATGGATTAACTAGAATTGGGGTAGAGTTAATGGTTAAGAAAACCAAAGAAAATTGCTTATTAAAAAGAATATTTAGAAATTGTATCCATGTCATCAAACTGGAATTAAGAAATGCAGAGTTAGGGTGTAGAGGTGGATGAATAGGCTGAGTCCGGGGACAAAGATCAAAGTCCTGTTGCTGAGCCAAGATCAGGAACCCAGGAGAGTAGAAGGGCACTTGCAAAGCTGTCTGATGTCTGGGATTTGGGCATGGGGACCTTAGCAAGGAGCTTAGGAAGTGAGAATATAAAAGAGTAGTAAAGCATCCTGACTTAGGCTCATGCTATGAGTGGGGCTACAGATACCAGTCTTAAGCATCTTAAGACAACAGTCCCTGAGACTCCTAATATCTAACTGAATTTAATCTGCTCTCTTCTTTTGTCTGGCTATATCTTACATCACAGTGAACAGAATTCATCTTCTCCATAAGAATTTGCCACTAATAACCTAGTGTTTTATGTTGTATTTTACTTAATAAAATTCATCATCTGAATTTTATTATCAGAAGAGAAAAGAGAAGGGTGAAAAAAAGACAAACAATGTTAATTTTGGTTCAAAAGCACTTTTAGTGAAGTATTTTCTTCATATCAGTGCCAAAGCTTTACCTTCTACAGTTGCACCTTTCCGGAATTTTAAAAGACAGCTATGTTCTACAGTGAAATTACTTCTTAATTTTTAAAGCAAGGCTAACAAATTCGTGAGTTGTAAAACACTCCTTCCGTGTCATTTCCTCCAGTCAGCTCTTCACATGCTTTTAGCTGATTTTCTCCTGCTTATTAAGAGCAGCTGTGTTTAGGCAGCTGGAGCAAAAGTTGGCCAGTAAATGAATGCTGTATAGATATTTAATACCAGTTGGTGGTTTATCAGGCTTTGCAACCTCTAATTAGTTAAACCACAGAACACCCGAGCACATTAGGTAATTATTACTTTTCCCCCATTTCACAGATAAGGAAACTGAGTTAAGGAAAGATTTGTTTTCTGTTAGATTCTAATGGTTAAATGAAGATGCATGTAAGTTGAACATAGGGTTTGTGAAAAAACACGCTGTCTGGTGAGATGGCACGTCCTTGAGACTCTGCCAATGAGAAGTATAATAACATATCTTCCTGTATCATCCAAAGGATTATAATATGGTTAATAACAAGCTACTTTTTTAGGGCTAGAAATAGTCTATGCACAGTATTCTGGATTCTCTAACCAATGATTCATGCTTAACTGCTTGGAAAACATTCCCCAAAAGAATAATGCTTATTTCTTCAGTGTTATCTTATCTTAATCAAGTCTCATAGTATTTCATATTTTCATTGCTAATTTGATGGAATTGATGCCTATTAATCTTTTATAAGATATAAAATGAGGCAGAGAAACAGATTCCTTAATGGATATATTTAGTTACAGAATTATGTGTTAAATTAGAGAAAATGAGTTGCAGATGGATTGATCATTGGTATTGTTTCGTAGGGACTTGCTTAAAAAAAAAAAGTACAAGACCATGATAAATGAATTAAATGATTTTATTGTAAGCATAATTTTTGTCTTTCATCATTGTTTTGCACTGAACTAGAAAGAAAATATGGAAATAATCAGAAGATAAAGGGTATTTATATAAAAATGCTAATCAATGTTGTGTAAATTTGTTTCTTATGTGAAGTTTAAATGAATCTGCTGGTCTGGTTTGTTTACACTATTTAGTGGTGCTGCCTAGGCCAGAATTTTGGTCTCATTTATATTTGAGCCAGTTAATGTTACACTGAGGTAACTTCTTTCTGCTTCTGTAGTCTATTCCCAATTCCAGTTAGTTGCCTTCCCAGGAACTGGGCTGCCTATCTTGAGCAGTGCCGGTGGAGGTGGTGAGATCTCCCTACCAGGAGACGTAAAGAGAAGATATGCTGCCCATTGTAGGTTTGGTAGAATTTCTGCCTGAAAGATTTGGTCCTTTGCAAGCCAACTCAGCAAAAAGCTGAGTATTGAACGAAAAATACTATCAGTTCATCAGGTGAACATCTTTAATAATTGAGTATTATGTTTAAATTAGTTCATATTTTTAAAAAATTATCCAGCCAAAGTTTAATAATCTTAATTATATTCAAGTGATTGTT
>NW_007774796.1:0-3942 GCF_000696425.1 Galeopterus variegatus | reverse complement strand
GGCTCAAGAATGAAAATATAATTAGCTCATATAACAATCAAGAAACAATTGAAACACATTTATTTTTTTATATTTAAATTACTGTTGGGCCGGCCCGGTGGCGCACTGGTACAGTGCACCGCTTGGGAGCGCAGCGGCGCTCCCGCCGAGGGTTCGGATCCCACATACAGACCGGTTCCCGCTCACTGGCTGAGCGAGGTGCGGGTGCAACACCGAGGGTTGCGATCCCGTTGCCCAAGGCTCAAGAATGAAAATATAATTAGCTCATATAACAATCAAGAAACAATTGAAACACATTTTTTTTTATATTTAAATTACTGTTGGGCCGGCCCGGTGGCGCACTGGGCGATCCGTTGCCGGACATGAAAAAAGACAAAAAGGAAAAAAAAAATAAAAATAAAAATAAATTACTGTTATTCAATCAATCTATTTTTTTCTAATAAAATTTAACATTTATTTTATTTTGTTACTTGCCAGTCCCGGTCCGGTACGGGCGCAACACTGAGGGTTGCGATCCGTTGCCGGACACGAAAAAAGACAAAAAGGAAAAAAAAATAAAAAATAAAAATAAATTACTGTTATTCAATCAATCTATTTTTTTCTAATAAAATTTAACATTTATTTTATTTTGTTATAAGATTATGGTAAAATTTGTTCTTTTACAAAAAGATCAATAAACTCCCAGTTGCATGAGGCAATCTAGACTTCCTGTGCTTGTTTCTTCAATTGGTTACCAACTAGGAAAAAAGAAAAAAATCCAAAGAATCAGAAAATTTGAGTAGTGGTACCCATGATCATACATGTAGTTAGTAGCAAGGAGCCACAAAACTAGTTTCATCATCCTTTAAAAGGAGAATATTGACCTAAATGATTCTTTTATTTTTTTTAACATATATTTGTGTGTGTGTGTGTGTGTGTGTGTGTGTGTGTGAGTGTGTATAAAATAGCATGTTATAAAATAACATAATCCAAAGAATCAGAAAATTTGAGTAGTGGTACCCATGATCATACATGTAGTTAGTAGCAAAGAGCCACAAAACTAGTTTCATCATCCTTTAAAAGGAGAATATTGACCTAAATGATTCTTTTATTTTTTTAACATATATTTGTGTGTGTGTGTGTGTGTGTGTGTGTGTGTGTGTGTGTGTGTGTGTATAAAATAGCATGTTATAAAATAACATGTCAGGCATTTTTTTCAGCCACTTGGATAGAGCGGGGAACAAGAAAGAAACTTAATTGTTCTCACAGAACTTACATGAGGGGAGAAGGAAGCATGTAGACATTTAATAAATAATTATACAAGAAATAAACTAGACTAGTCCACAAAGTAATAAGTGCTATGAAGGAAATGAATCACGATAATGCTATAGAGAGTGTTAACAGAGAATAATGGACTGGTTATGCTGTGATAACTGACAAGTGCAAAATCTCTGTATCATAAAACATAACACTTAATTATAGCTCATGTTACATATCCATTGTAGATCAGTGGGTGGGCTATTTGTATCATGGACATTCAAGGGCACAAAGTGACCACCTTGAATGCTTCTTTTTCCAGATGAGAGAGAAAAGAAGAATCTGGATGGTCTCATATTAGGCCTGAAAGGAACGCAGATCATTTCTGATCACAATTAAGTGACCAAACCTAGTCATATTGGCTAGGGCCCCATCATGCTGTCCCATCTAACGACAAAGGTCCCAGGAAGTATGATCTTAACAATGTGCCCAGAAAACAGAATAAATGGAATATATGGTGAATGTCATTGAGGCCCCATCATGCTGTCCCATCTAACGACAAAGGTCCCAGGAAGTATGATCTTAACAATGTGTCCAGAAAACAGAATAAATGGAATATATGGTGAATGTCATTGGTGACTCCATAAGGAGCAACTTGGGTATATGGCAGATATTGAAAAGGGTGATTAGAGAAGGTAACATTTGAGATGAGACTAAAATGATGGGAAAGAGCTAGCAATGAAAAGGTTAGGGCAAGCAGCACACTAGGCAGAGGGAATAGCAAATGCAAAAACCCCAAAGCAGCAAATAGCTTTAAGTTTTACAGAAAATAAAGATGTGAATGGCGGTAGATGAGTGAAATGAGATCTGAGAGGTAGGCAAGGACCGGATCTTGTAGAAATTTATCTACAAATGTGGTAAGCTAACCTCAATAGGTATCTATCTCCTGGAGATTTTGAAACAGAGGAGTGATGGTGATATAATTTAATCTACATTGTTAAACACTTTTACTGGCTGCTGTGTGGAAAAAATCATCATTATAGGGCTTGAGAGGAAGTTGGGAGACCAGATAAATGGTTTTTGCTGGAGTCCAGGTGCAAAATGAAAGGCATAGTTTCTGCCTTTTAAAAGATCATAGAATGATCAGTATACATGTAAGAAGGCAACATATGCAGTTATAAAGCAATGTCATAAGTGCTATGGTAGGAGAGAGTGCCATGAAAACACACACAGGGGAAAACTTACCTGGACTTGGGGATTTTATATGGGACATTCTTATGACAGAAAATAAGAAGAGAGTTCTGAATCATGATTAAGAATCAGGCAGAAGGGAAAGTTAAATGGGATGAAAGATTTTCTGAGCAAAACCAGCAATATTCATATAATTTTTTGCAGTGTGTTAAGTAGAGGAGGGGAGAAAGAGAAAGCTAGATAGGTGGGCAAGGTCTAAAACTTGAAAGTCCTTGTATGCTATGCTAAATGGTTTTGATTTAACCCTAAAGGCAATTGGGAACCACAGAGAGTATCAGCTAGATTTTGATATGATTAGATACGTCATTTATACAGATCCCTTTGGGAGTATTTAGGCAATAAACAGGAAAAAATCTCTAGGACTCTTCAAATTTACAAGTTTATATATTTGCATCTACTTCATCTGCTTGAACATTCAAAGTTTATACTAAAATCAGGTAGACTATTACACTTACACTCATGCACGCGTGAGCACACACACACACACACACACACACACACACACTCTTACACTTATATTCCTTCCCTCCCCAATTCTCATTCCATTCTCTCACAATAAATTAAAAATACCCCAAATCTATTTCTCATGTCTGTTAGATTTGGGTAGGTATCGATGTTTACGCATGCTGTTCTCTTCTGCCAGGAAATATAGAAAAGTCATGGGGTTTTATTTCCTCTTAACCATCTTGCCAAATGAAATCAGCTTCTGTTAACAGTGGTTGATTTTCCTCTTGACGGAGAGCTGCATTCCTCTGAAGAGCCTGTGATGGCCATCAAACCTGAGTTCCAGGCCTGTGTCGTTCCCCTGAGCTCGAGTTTCCTGAGCTTTAGGGCCTGGCACACAATTTATCTTTGTAATATGGCTTGTCCCAATGGAATGTTAAAATGATGACTATGTTTATATGTATGTGCTCATGCTGTTTTACTGTTATGTTTTCATGTTGCTGAGGCTGGTTATATTTTTAACTAATGCAATTTTATTGTATTTTTGCCCTGAAGCTATTTAAACCAAGCATACAATTTGGGAACTCAAATAAATAAATACAGAGCCCTGGAGGAAATGCAGCAACCATGGTGGAATGTATCCCAATATTTAAATGAATTCACTGTGACTAAATATTTGCAGTTAGAAGACTAGCAACTGTACAGAGATAGAAAGAATATTTTTCTCCTAAAGTTAAAAAAAATAAAAATCAGGGTTGCAAATACGATATTTATATGATATATATTTTTTAGTCAGAATATATTTTTGGTTTATAAGAAATGTCAAAGCTCTCCAGAGAATATAGCTAATGATGGTACTACGAATATGATGGATTATTTAAATTGTGAGACCAAATCTGGGGCAGAGGATTCCTTCTTTTTTTCCTGTTTTAATGGACTTTGTCCTTTAACCTGTCATTCATTGTAAAGTGCTTTGAAAAGTGGGAAAAACAAACAACAACAACAAAAAAA
>NW_007774795.1:2317-3942 GCF_000696425.1 Galeopterus variegatus | reverse complement strand
CCAAGGGTTGCGATCCCGTTGCCGGTCCCCGGTACGGGCGCGACACGGAGGGTTGTGATCCTGTTACCGGTCAGTAAAAAAAAGACAAAAAGGAAAAAAAAATCATTTTTGCCCAATTAGGGCAGAGCCCAGTCTTAAGCTGCTTCAAATGATGAAAACCCTGCATTCTCCAGCTGAGGAGCTAGAGGCAGGGAGACAGGAAGTGGCTTGCCCTCAGCCACTCAGTAGCCAAGGGGGTTCTGAAGAGGAAACGGTGCAAGACTCCCAGCCCAGCGGCCTGGAGGCCCTGGCTCTAGCCAATGCCTGGCTCTGTTACTTCACGAAACTCACTTACCCTCTCTGGGGCTCAGTTTTCTCCTCTGAAAACCAGAAGATGCATTGGCGTAGGGATGGATGCCCCTTCTGGCTCTTTCTGCAATGATGCTAAATCCTCTGTTGGTCAGACAGATGCTCAATGGACTGCCTGAGACACGCTGCCTCAGACCCTCTCAGACCCTCTCGAGCACTGAACATTGGGCTGTGGATTTTGTGGCTGCACTGGACACCATCAGGTGACTTCGTGGGGAAATGGGGAAGAGGGAGATAGAGCTCAGGAAGGAAAGCGACTCGGCCAGAAAGAACGACCATATCCTTGCCGGGTGAGAGGAGGAGCTAGGACAACGTCCCCGTAGAAAGAGTTTCCCTGAAGACAGGAAACGCTGAGCGCTCACTTCCACCCTGAGTCCCAAGGACTGTCCATGGCATCTCGTGGGAGCTGTGAGCGTGGGCTCAGGAACTAACCCGCCGGGGTTCCAATCCCATCCCCATCACTCGGGGCCTGTGTGACTTGAGGACCTGACTTGGCACTTGTCACTCAGTTTCCTCATCCCTAAACAGTGGACAGTAAGCCACCTAACTCTTAGGAGTGTCATGAATAGCACAACCCATAGCAAGTACTCAGGCCACAGCCTGAAATGCACACAGGAAATGCCTAGGAAACACCATCCATGATCCTCATGGCTGTGGTTTGTGGTCTGTTCCAACTCCCTTTCTAGGGACTGTCCTCTCCCCCAGTCTCTAAAAATCCAGCCCAAACCTCTGGTTCTGAGCTTCAGGGATGGGCGCGTGACTCAGTCCTAGCCAATCAGAGATCTCTGTTTCCCAGACAGTGATAGGTTCGGGAATGGGCATGTGACTTAGTCCTAGCCAATGAGAGGCCTCTGTTTCCCAGACAGTGAAAGGTTCAGGGATGGGCATGTGACTCAGTCCTAGCCAATCAGATCAGGCCACGTGACCAGAGTGGGTGGAGTCCTCCGAGGGCTTTGCCAGATCTCTCGTGCTGCTCTCTGGGAGACAAAGCCTCAGGACCGGTCAGTCAAGAGCCGCAGCGACTGTCTTTCCCTCCGCACAGTGAGAGCCCAGGGAGAATGAAGCCTGCACAGGGAAGAGCAGAGCCGAGGCGAGAAGAGAGTGCCACCGGATGCCAGCCCCAGCCCTGGACGGTCATTCTTATTCCCCTGACAGGGACGTTGCAGACGCCAGCTGGCGTCAGAAAGAGCAGTGACCAGGCACCCAGGCCTGAGACTTTTACAGGCCTCTTCTCCTTTCATGGATAAACGGCCTGAAGGCAGGGGCTATTTTTGTAG
>NW_007774795.1:0-1001 GCF_000696425.1 Galeopterus variegatus | reverse complement strand
CCCCCCATGTCCAAAAGCAATTTTGAAATTTCATGTACCATATTGTAATTCTTCAAGGATTCATCTGACAGGATTTTTTTTCTCTCCATATGGCGTTTGCTGTCAGTATGGAAACAAGGTTCTTATAAACTCGCAGCAGAATAAACACCATGTGATTCCAACACAAGCTGTCAGCACCTCAATTCCATGCCTCTCCCAGCTCTACAGAGGATCCTGGGCAAGAAAACCACTCGTTGGAAGCCCGGGAAGAAATAAAAGAACCAGTAATCATCTTTTCAGATTTTTTTCTCAGTCTCATATAAAGATAAATGGGCCCGTCTTCTGAGGAAGCGCCCAAAACGACAAGATCAGAGAGCAACATTCTCCGTTTCTTTAGAAAAGGAGGCCGTAGAAGGAGGAAGATGACTTTGGGAACAATCAAGGTGACAGTAGGAGGTGTAAATTAAAGTTCTTGATCTGTCAAAAGCAAACCCAACGCGCAGGGTGCTCCTGGAAAGTCAGACGACACTGAAGTTGGAAGCATGAGGAACTCTACATTACATCCTTGGGGTGGATCCTTTCTGATCTTTTTCAACAGAAGCTGGCCATGTGGTTGAAATCCAGGTTGAAAGGGGGCCTGCCCACAACCCTTCTCTCAGATGTGGTCTGTTGGAGTTGGTGAGGAGAAGCTTCCGAGAGAGGCAGAAGCCTTTTCTCTCTGTCTGAATCTCTGAGGCTGGGAGAACACTGGATGCTATGCACATAGGTGCACACGCACTATACACATGCACACAGAGGCTCCTCTAGAGCACAGATACCCTGCTTAGGACCATGTGCCTCGTTGGTCTTTTCTTCCAAGCCAGAAATAAACTGTTATGTAAGATATGAGGGAGCAGCATCAGATCCTCCTGCTCCAAAGTATCCACAGATCATCCAATCACTCTAACTCTGTTCCTTCTGGGTACTCCATTCATTCAAAAAATTCTCTTCCAAGGTCTCCTGCTTTTTGATACAAGCTTCCT
>NW_007774794.1:3473-3943 GCF_000696425.1 Galeopterus variegatus | reverse complement strand
TGGCTTAGAAGGGGGATATTAGAAGGCGACTTTTCAACTCACAGCTGCACCATCTATGTCTAAATGCTGATGAACATATTGAGTTCTAACTCCTGGGAGGGAGTGAAATGGACAGAACTAAGTAAGAAATAAGGAAAGTGTTCCTCAGCTTTACACTTGTTAGTAATTTACCTTATGTGTCTTGGTGCCAGTAGCATAATTTTGAGACCAACCATTCAGAGTCCTCTGAAGAAAAATGAATTCGATGGTTTGACTATAGATATGATGAGCTCTTTAAAAGCTGAAAGTTATTCGTTGCAGCTTTTCAAACTAGAAATGAAAAAGCCACTGAAGCCTTGAACAGAATAAGTTATCAAATTGCATTGGCTGGAGAAACACCCAATAAAGCCTTGTTTGGATGAAAAAGCATTGGAAGAAATCCTAGTGCTGCCAATCTCCAGTGATACAGTATGTAGTGGATTGAATTGTGT
>NW_007774794.1:0-2502 GCF_000696425.1 Galeopterus variegatus | reverse complement strand
ATTTTGCGTCTTCAGGTTTTCTTTTTCCCTGACTCTAGTCTTTTCAACCTTAAAAAACAAAACAAAACTCTTTTCAGCTGTGGCCATTCATTATTTTGCTTTGAGTTTCAAATGTTCTGGGAAATCCAGTCCTCTCTGGGCTTTCTCAGTCAGTATCCCTTTGAAATTGCTGAAACAAGAACTTTGATTCTTCGTGTCATTTACCTGGTCTCAGGTGCCAACAATAGCTGCTGGGAGGATTTTCCCAAAGTGGTCCTCCCAGGGATGCTTGGGGAAAAGCTCCACGCTTTTCCTAAGGTGGCCTACCCTGGACACCTCCTTTCCCACCTTGGCGCCCTGCCCTGTGAAACCAGAGATGTGCCCGTGGCAGGAAGGTTCTCTTCTGCTCACGCATTGGGAACATTAGCCGGGATGAAGGGCTTCAGATGCGCTGTAAATGTTGGGGACCTGCAGGGCCAACCCACTGACCCAACCAAAGCTTCCAGGGCTCTTCCTGCCCCCGTGACCTGTAAAGACATGTTTTCAGAAGTAAAGTGTGTGAAGGATTGTTTTCAGAAGATGTTATTTTCCTTTTGTTTTCTCTAATTTGGGTTTGGATATGATTAGGAATTGTGGGAAAGCTTTTGCTGCCTCTGGCAATTTAACTGAGAATCACTGTCTTAAATGTCCTCAGGGCATTAAGTCCTGATATTACAGGAACTGTCTTTAGCTGTGGTTTGTTTACTTTTTCTCCCTTTATAATAAAATATAAGATGGTTGAGATCTTAACTTGGTTATCTCTTTGTGAGGGGTGGGGTGCTGGAGTTGCCACTGTAGGCTCATCTCCCATTTCTCTGAGGGGACTAGGTGGACGCCGCGGGGTGATGTGTGATGTGTGGCATGTCATAGGCCTGTCTTTAGGGAGGCAGGAACTTTGCCATCAGAACCAGTGGAGTGAATTGGGCAGATCTGATTTTTTCTTGTGACATGCTTGCCCAGGTGTTGGGCGTGGAATGGGGAGAATGGAAATCTTGACCATCTTGACCTCCTCAGACCTGGACTGGTGTCATGGTCAGCCAGTGATGAAGCTGATGAGGAAGAGGAGCTGGACTGGAGGATATATGTGATCTTGGGAGCAACTAGAAAGTGGCATTCTAAATGATCCTTTCTCAGGAGATGGCCATAAAACAAAACTTATTTACCGCTTCCACAACATTGCTGGGGCTGTTTTTATCTTAACCATCTGCCTCTCTAGTCTGGTTAGTTTCAAAGATAACAACTGAGTGTTGGCACAAGATTTCCAGGGCACTACGTTATTTAATCTGGGATCTGTTTGTACCATCAGACAGTGTGGACAAGTTGATAACAGTTGCAGTCAAGATTTAAAACCTTCACTAGGACCCATCGACTTTGTTTTTGTGGTGTTTGTGGCTCTGTATACAGTAAGCTCCACTACAGTTGATGTCAGCATTGTGGGATGTCAATCCTAAATCTCAGTTTGGCCCTTTGTTTGCCTGTACTTTGTGTGAGCAACGTTTTATCCCTTTATCACAGGGCCCGGCTCATAGTAGGCACTTGACTGGCTTCCTATGAGTGAGCTCAGCCATCTCTTTAGTTCAGTTCCTGAACCCCAAAACATGGCTTTGCTCTTCACTGACAATCTTAGTGTTAATTTCAGATAAAGAGTTTATGTTTTGAGGGGCTGGAAGAATAAAAGGTTATGTAGCTGACTCTGTTCCTTTTCTCTTACAGGGTATTTGAAAAGGAAGTGCTGGTCACCAGGATGCTGAGGCAGGTGGCGGGCCACATGGCCCACAGCCCAGCCTGTGGCTGCCGGACGTCTGTTCTACTGGCCCAGTTTCTGGGCATCTTCCCTCGGCAAATTCCAGCAGACGCCAACTTCCACTCTGCCTCCTTCTCTGACACAGACCATCCACGAGTCCTAATTACAGGTTGGTTTTTCTTTTTTCCACTTTTGCAGCTTGATTCTTACTTTCTTTTCTGTGCTGCTTCTGTGTGACTGTGCCTTTGTTTTTGGAATGTGTGATATTCTTCCCTCTACTGCTTGTTCCTGCAGCAGATAAAACAGCAAAAGCAGGTTTGACTAAGTAACATCCAGAGTCTGGATTTGTTTACTACACTAAGAAAAGGATCTCAGAATGAGGTATTTCATAATGTAAAAATTTTGATTAGAGTAAATAACATTTATTGATCAAACACTACCATTGGATTTCTCTAGAACATTGCAAATCAAAAACCCTTACTTTGACATATTGCCAGTGCTTGGTTTCCCTGCCATAATTTTTTTGTTGTCTGAAGGGACCTAGGAACCTAGGGGCCAAACAGCTGCTCTGGAACTTGGCTTCCTTTCATGTCAGGATCGGCCTGGGAAGTGAAGACTGATGGATAGGAAGGGTGCCTAGACTAGAACATTGATTTTGGAGTCAGGCACATCTTTCCTTGGCCAAGCCATTCAGACTAAACTCAGTGTCATTCATCCCAAACTGTTACTGCACGTTTGTG
>NW_007774793.1:2100-3943 GCF_000696425.1 Galeopterus variegatus | reverse complement strand
TCGGTGCTCCCCTTACAAATTCAAATAGTTTTACAGAGCTACTTACTGTATATAGACATATGAAAATGATAATCAAAACATTCTATTATTATAAATAAATGTTTGTGGAATGAATAAATTGATTATGAGTAATTGCATTAAACATTATTGTACTGAACTGCTTTTATCCCAGCTGGGGTAATTTTTTTAAAGTGCCTTCATTTTTACATAGTAGAGGGGAGGGACAGCTTGGGGATAATCAGAACTTTGCAATAAAACCCTCCTTCATCCCAGTACTCCTATGGGATTGCCACCTGCTTCCCAGAATAGACAAGTTCTGCTTCACTCCACATCCACTCATACAGAAGGATGCATGTTGAATTACTTAGCAAAGTTGAATAAAAACACCTACAGAGGGTCCATCATTGGTGATCCAGGGAGAAGTAACAGAAGGACACAAAAAAAGAGAATTGGTCTTGCAAATGCATTCTGTCAAACAGCTAGATAAACAGCCAGTAATTTTGCATTAGAATGCATTTGGATACCCTATTTACAATGGGTTGGTAATCTCATAAATATTTATTCTGAACTAAAGAAAGCAGCATAAGCTTTTACCCTTTGAGAAAGGTCTGTAACATGCATGGTGTCAGTGCAGTATGAAACCCCGATGATTTGGTTACTTAATATATTGAAGGCTGGACTGTGCTTGGCACATGTAAACAGTCTGCATGTAATTGTCAGAGGCACATTCCTGGAGGGCGATTGTGAGCATATGCTTCAGAGGGTGAGCTATCAAACCCACAGCTGCTCTCCACCCCTCCCCAAAGCCCTGGAGTGGGATAACGTGGAACCCACGGATTAGCAAATTTAACCTTGAACCATTGGGAATAGGGATCAATACCTTTGAATAGAATGAATACAAGAACAGAAGGAGAAATATTGAAAAGAAAGCACTTTCCACTTTCCTTGAGATAATTCTGTATCTGTGTACATTACATAATATTAATCCTTCACTGTTGCTTGGAGGAAGTAACTGATTCTTTCTTTGAATGTCACAGCACCACTTAAGCAATAAATATATTCCATTTCCAATTCTATATGCTGTATGTGTCAAGTAAACAAATATTAAATATAGAACACATAGTTTTGCAGATATTTTCACATTCTGTCTACTCTCTGAAAGATTTAAGCAGCTAATAATAAAAGCACAAAAATAAAAAGACCAAAAAACAGCTATGAGTAAAACAAAGAAAATAGTCAAAAATAAGAAGGGAAAGGTAGTGAAAGGGGTCATAACCTGCTGGCTGCGAAAATCCACAATAATTAAACATGATACTTAATTGTGAACTTCCTTTGCAACCAAAGCAGAGAAGAACTCTATATGTACTATCATTCTCTTGTTTTAAAAAATTATGGGAATTCCTCAAAACTGCACATCAGTATACCATTTGCTTTTCTCGCTGTGTTGGTATGATGATGAGTATCAGTAGGCAGTGGGCAATGGGCTCGTTTTGGTGTGTGAGTGTGTGCATGCGTGTGTGTGTTTAATTAGTACATGAACATTTCTGTTAACACTCAAAGGGAAAGCTGAGAGGCTACTTGTGAATTTGAAGATTGGGATTTTTAAAGCTGGAATTCTGAAAGGGAAATAATAATTCTCCCTTTAACATCTACTATATGTGTGGTATCTTTCCAGGCAGGGGATATATTCAGAGAACAAGGCAGTCATGGTCCTGTCCTCACTGCATTTAAAAGCTTTGAGAAAAACATACTTTTGAACAAGTAATTGCAACTCTGATAAATGTTACCCAAAGTGATAGCTGCATACTTCTCTTGTCACAAATAGCAAGGAGATTCTACTTGG
>NW_007774793.1:0-1136 GCF_000696425.1 Galeopterus variegatus | reverse complement strand
AGTACTGTGGCTATTTTTGCAATCTGCCACCTGGCAGTGGGATGAACAGATCTTAGTGTTTGATTGGATGTGGGGAAGTGAAAGAAAAAGGAAAGAAAGGAGCTAATGACAACTCTACTTTTTTTATCCAGTGCAAACTAGGTGCATACTTTTGCAAATCACTGGTACTGAATTCAGAATCAGCTCACAATTTAACCTAAAATTTTATAGTATTTTGTTATTAGGTGGGGTTTTTCGAAAGTCCAAATCAAAACTCAGGTTGCTATGAGAATCATTATCTTCAATGTTGCTTAAATATTGCTGAATTTACTTTGACTTTGTACTTCAAAATCTAAGAATGTCCTTCACTATGTGGACCAGGACATGAATTACTTGTACTAGTTCCATTAGAAGAAATTCTACATATACCCTGATTTATACCAATTATGTCATAGTTATTTATGATTTTAATTGATACAATGAAGCAATATCCAAATAGTGATTCTTGCTACTCCCCATATATGCCCTGTTCCCTAGCAATTGCAGCAAAGGATGTGTTGGCATCATCCCTTAATGGGGTACTCCTAACAGTGTAAATAACTATTCCACATGTGTGAAAGAACTAACTTATTCTAAGAAGGTATTTTAGCTTTAGCTATAATAATTGAAAACTTCTCTATGACAAAACTATTATCCATATTTGTAGTACAGATTCCAGAAATATTAATAGCATCACCTTACCAAAAGATCTCAAAAGTAAAATTATTGACCCCCTACACCTTGATTCAGGTAAGAGAGCAAAGCCCAGGGTCCTAGGCAGGAGCCAAGTGCAGAAACCTCCTCTGCCTGGAAACTGGCAAGAGAGCATGCCAAAAACATCACTTTTGCACAGGTGGCCCACGACAGCCACAGCCACAACCATGGCTGCTGCAAAAGCAGCTTGAAACCACAGCAGTGCCACAGCAACCATGCAGGCAGCCTACCAGAAACTTGACTGCATTGGCACAAGGAGAGTCATCAGTGGAGACTAGAAAAAGAAGAGGATAACTCTGTCCTCAATTCCCACTCCACAGTGGTAGAAGAACAAACTGCTCTGCCAGATGACCAGACATCAATGTAGAGATACTAGAAATATGAAAACCCAAGAAAATATGACA
>NW_007774792.1:2034-3943 GCF_000696425.1 Galeopterus variegatus | reverse complement strand
AAAAAAAAAAAAAAAAAAAAAGAAAGCACCCTCATTTTGTTAACTCCATCAAGAGAAAAAAGAATATTAAGAAAAGCTGGTATTTGACAAGCACTGGATATGAGCCATTGTTCTAGGTCTGCACAATCCTTATCTAATTTAATCCTCACAACAATGCTATGAATTAGGTGCTACTATAATTATCCTCTTCAGGCAGATACAGAAAGTGAAGCCAGAAAGACTGAGCAATGTTCCAGCCCATAGGCTGGTGGCCAAACCAATGTTTGTCAGACCCAGAAAAAAATGTGTTTTATCACCACATCCAAGAGCATGACATTAACACAGGCTGGCCATGTCTGTTCACCACCCAATTGTGCAAGTTAGAATCTCTCATTCTGGATTTTACATCTCAGGTCCTGGAAAAACATTTAGCTCATTCCAGCATTTTGATAGTTTCTATGACTCTATATGGAAGGTTTATGTCTATGTCTTACAAATGAAGAAAATAAGGCTCAGAGGAAGTAAATAATTTACCCAGAATAGGAAAGATAATTGAGGTTTAGAGCTGGGAAGCAAGTCATCTTACATTTTTCAGTGCATCAGGAACCCCATGTTCCATTTTATGTACTACTACTAACAATAGTAATAACTAGTATCACGGCTTATTGAAAGCCTGCTCTGTGCTAATGCTTAGGATCTGTGATCTCATTGATTATCTACAACTATACAAAGCATTTACATTATTTACAGACCAGAAAACTGAATTTCAGAGAGGATAAGAGGATTCGTAAGTTGCAAAGGATTACACAGCGAGAGAGGACACTGAAAGGATTTCCACCTAGTCCATAAGACACCAAACCCAACATTGCTAATGACTAATGAGGTCTATGATGCTGTTACTGATGATGTTAATAGGACCTTTTATTTGTCCAATGCTATTGAGTTTATAAATTTATTTTATCCACATTAGCTCATTTGATGGATTTTTAAAAGTAAAGGAGGATAGATACTCCCACTACACCATGAATACCTAAATCCCAGCTATAACCTGTCTATGTAAATTGTTATTTCTTCTCTCCCCCAACACACACAAACACACACAGACAAGTCTGCTAATTGGGAACAGAAAAGTATGGAAGACTTGCAAAGAATTAAAAATGGTTTCAAATGAGCTGGATCCTATAATTGACATTGGGTAGCAAAAAGACATACTTAGCTAAATTATCATGCATAAAGCACATCAAACATTATTTGTCCTGTTGATATAGGTGTTTCACAATTTGGGGAAAAACCCAGTTTCAAATATAATAGAAATTTGAAAGTTATTTCTCAGTGAATTGCAAAACTAAAGGACAAAATTGAATCTATTTATAAGGAAAAAAAGTTCTTCGTGGATTGCTTTCACAACGATGAGATTTTACAAAAATATTTTTAAATAAACTTCTTATTTAAAATAATAACAGTAATGATTTCCTAGTAAATGCATATCCCCAAGGTATCTTATTCGAAGTTCACAAGCCTATGAAATTGATAGCTTTCCTGCTAAAAAAGTGGAGTGAAGAGGAGAGACTACAACTTAGAAACATTCTTCCTGAATGATCTCCAGTGCGACCTCATCCAGGATGTCTACTGAGAAACTTACTACATAACTAAACTGCAAAATTCACCCCCAACAAGATCTCTTATTGTCATTGTCCAGAGTTCTCACCTATATACATATTTACATGCCTGCCACCAAGAGACACCAGTACATCTCTGTGACCCTTGAGAAGATCACGTAAAACCATGAAAGGCATGGAATGAAATAAATGTTTGGAGTCTATCTATACGGAAGCAAGATTTTCTTCCAATTGTTCTACTTTAAATGGGAATTAGAAACCAAACCAGCATCTTTGACTTCCTGCTGCTGGGCTTTTCTGAGCACCCAGAG
>NW_007774792.1:0-889 GCF_000696425.1 Galeopterus variegatus | reverse complement strand
GTGGTATACACGATGGTCACCCCCATGCTGAATCCCTTTATCTACAGCCTGAGGAACAGGGACATGAAGGGGTCTTTGTGGAGATTCCTTGGCTTGGGAAAATGTTCTTCTCTGTAGAGGGTCCTGCCCATAATAGATGCCCAGACTTTTCAAGATGACATTCACCCTGGAATTGTCCATTATAAATTCGAAAGACTCACATTCTGCATGCTCAGAATTACAAGGAGACGTAACAAAATGAAGAGTCTGTCTTGGCAGGACTGGAATGAAAGCAACAGACCATGGACAGAGCTACGACCTGAAGAAAGACAGTGAGCAGCAGTTCTTACAGGGTTGCTTGATGTGTGGGTAGATGCGTCCAAGCAGTTTCAGTCCAGACAGTTGGAAAACACCAGCAGAATGCCAGCAAACACTTGGATTCTAGTAGAAATGCATAAGGAACACGGGTTAGTTCTTCATAGTCATCTCCAAGGTCAAGAAATTCTGGGAAGATTATGTAGGTAACAGAACCTCGGTCAAGTCCTGAAACTGGGTCTCAGGACCAATTCTCACCTGCCTTGGAAGAAACTTATTCATGGAGATTTGCCTCAACATGGGGAATATGGCAACAAGTAGGCAGATTGTGTGTGTGGCCTAAGAGTACAAGAATATTCTAGAAAACAAACCTCATCACAAAAAGATTAAGAGACTTGTCGAGTATCATATATTTGGGATTACATCTTTACCTCTGGCAGGTAATTTGGATTTTTATGGTTGACATTAGTTTTGTAACATCTTTATTCTTTACTTTTTAAACTTTGGGGGTTTTCCCTAACTGAATAATCATTTGTGCTGACTACAGTGTAAGTTTAAAATATGAAAAATAATTTTTAATTTCTTCTGAAAAGAA
>NW_007774791.1:3492-3943 GCF_000696425.1 Galeopterus variegatus | reverse complement strand
GCCGCGCTTCCCAAGCGGTGCACTGTAGCAGTGCGCCACCGGGCCGGCCCATACCTTTCTTTTTAAAATTTGTTTATTTTTTAGCTCCCACTTATGAGTGAGGACATGGGGTATTTCTCTTTCTGTGCCTGGCTTATTTCACTTAACATGATTTTTCTCTAGGTTTATCCATGTTGCTGCAAATGGCAGAATTTTGTTCTTTTTTTTTTTACGACAGAGTAGTATTCCACTGTGCATATATACCACATTTTCCTTATGCAGTCATCTGAGGAAGGACATTTAGGCTGGTTCCAACTCTTGGCTTCTGTAAATGGAGTGGCTATAAACATGAGGATGCAGGTATCCCTTCAACATGATGATTTCTCTCCCTCTGGGTATATGCCCAGCAATGGAATTGCTGGATTGTATGGTTCTACCTGTAGTTCTATCTGTAGTTGTTTGAGGAATGTCC
>NW_007774791.1:0-1772 GCF_000696425.1 Galeopterus variegatus | reverse complement strand
TCAATTGGGATTCTCCCTATTAATTTGGAAAGAACAAATATTTACTATAATGAGTCTTTCAGTTAATGAAGATAGTGTATCTCTCCATTATTTAGGCCTTTTAAAATTTCCTTCTCAGATAAAATGTTTTTAAAAAAAAGAGCATGTGGTAGCTTCTTATATTAATCAAGTGTTGTTATTTTTCAAAATAGGGATCTGTTTGCATTTTTAAAAGATTGTGTTTCTTGGACTAAAAATATACTGAGTACTCATTGCACACACACACACACACACACAGAGAGAGAGAGAAGAAGAGAGAGAGAGAGAGAGAGAGAGAGCAAGCAACAGCACGCACAGCCAAATTCCTTAGCCTGGCATTTGGTGGGTTTAGCAATCCATCTCCAGCCTGTCTCCTCCCCTCCCGCTTTCCATCTGACATACCCTTTCTTCTGGCCCTGTGAAGCTACTCCGAGTTCCCCTGATTCACCATGCCTTTGCTCCTACTGTTCCTGGTGTCTGGAATATCCTTTGCCCCAGGTGAATCCCTGGTGAAATCCCACCTGCATTTCAAGGCCCAGATCCAGCATTTCTTGAGCACCCCCATCCCCAGGCTGGATGAGTCTCCTCTTCCTCTCTGTCTCTTTGGCATTCTTGACACACCACCCATCCTTGTGTTTTTCAGTCTGTATAGGGGTTGCTTGTGCTCTAGCCCACCTCCTGCAGTAGAGCATGGGAGGGGCCCATGCGGACAAACATTCATGCATTCCTTCATTCACCAGTCATATCCTGAGGTCTTCGAGATGCTAATCCCTGTGCTGGGCTCCTGGGTTACAGAGAGGACTAGATCATGCACCCGGCCCTCAAGGAACTCACAAGTGCCTAATCCTAGTACACGTGGCACACCTGGTGGGACAGGCAGGCACAGGAGAGGGACTTTAGACGATGGACCCAGAATTAGGGGCTGGGGTGGGAGATGTCAGGGAAGGCATCATGGAGAATGTGGCGCCAGTGCTGAGCCTTGAATGATGAGGAGTTTCTAGGCAGGGGAGGAGGAGCACCACTCCCACCAATGCCTAGCCCAGGCACAAGGCAGGGTGGGAGCTCAGTCAGTATTTGCTCACCAGTGACATTTGCAATGTCCTGAGCCTGGGTGCTAGGTTGGGGCCCTGCACGGCCACCCTTCACCCTCCAATCTGTGCTTTCCTGGCCCACAGATGGGACCAGTTTGTCTCAAACGTGGAATCTGCCAGTCCATTGTTTGATAGTATAAATCTACAGGGTGTCCATAAAGTCTGGAAGCAGATATTTTTTACGAATAATATTTTATTTTTTTGCAGATTAGTGATGTCCTTCAAGACATTGTGTATGTTCACCTGTGTTTCTAGGATTTGTGGGCACCTGGGATTTCGGAAGTGTGTCTCCTGTAGGGACCTTGTAGGGTGGCATTGTGGTCATCCATGGCCTCCCTTCTCCCATAGTCTGTTCCCCTCAGCCTCACTGTTGGCCACAGATTGTCTGGACAGATCAGAGCCTTGCCCCAACTTGAACCATGGATTTAAAAAAATAAATAAATAAATAAAATTTAGGTGAAAATGGAAATATCTACGTTTATTTTTAAGTGTCCTTTTGAAATGTTAAGTCCCTTTGTTGGTTGGGAAACATCAAAATAGGTCATGTGTAACTTGGTTTGCTCATAAAAAGAGGTTCAAACTTGGTAAATTTTGAGAGGAGAGGGAAGTAATTTTTCGTATTAAGTTTTTCTCTATTTTTCTTTTTAAACCAAAAAAAAAAAA
>NW_007774790.1:3724-3943 GCF_000696425.1 Galeopterus variegatus | reverse complement strand
CAAAAAGGGAAAAAAAAAAAAAAAAAAAAGATAATATGAATCTTTCCATGAATGTTTTGAAGACACCACATATACATATGTATTTGTATATATATACACACACGTTCATTTTATGCAAATGGCAATATATCATGCATTTTGTCCTACACCTTTCCTTTTTCTACTTATTAATATATCTGGAATCCAATGGTATGCTGGTAATGTTTAACAACCAGATGT
>NW_007774790.1:0-2743 GCF_000696425.1 Galeopterus variegatus | reverse complement strand
CTGTCTTTCCGTTTTCTGACTGTAAAATGGGGTGTAAATAGTACCTACCAAAAAGAAAGAGCGCTTACTGAGCAGGACTGTTGTGAGGATTTTGAGTTAATAGGAGAACATCTAAAGCACTTGGAACACTGCCTGGCATATGGTAAGCACCTGAACGTGGTAACTATTACTATTACCCCATTTTGCAAATGAGGAAACCAAGCCATGAAAGGTTAAGTAGCTTGTTCAAGGTCAGTAACTAGTGCGGAGCAGGGTCAGGACTTGAACCCAGGCAGTATGACTCCAGAGTCTGTGGCTTTAAGCCAAGTATACCAAGAGCCAAGCTTCTTTCGAGAAAAAGAACTGGAATTTCATTCACATTTGGGAATATGTGACAGACAAATGTACCTGATGGATTTACAGGGGCTCTGATGGAGGCCAAATTGCCAGAAGGCACATTGGTGTCCTGAGGGAGAATCCTTCATAAAGAAAGCTGGTGTCTCTAAGTTCCTTGCATGAGAAACTGTATCTATATTCTTTATTACTCTATCTCTAGTTCTTAGAATAGTGGACTAGCACCTGACATACAGTAGGCTTTCCATAAATAATTGTTTACTCGCTAAATCTTGCATTAAGGATGAGAGGAATTGGTGGTTTCAGGGTGGCTGCTGACATCAGAACCCATCCTTGACTTAGCCACCCCGGCAGAGTGTCTGTTCCCTGAGAGAAAGAGCCACAATAGGCATCGTATAAAAAGGGTCTCCCTAAACTCTCTAAGGCTTGGGACCCCCTGCTGTGGGACTCCCATCCTAACTCAGCCATCTCCAGCTCATCTCCTGAAAGCATCAGTTTTTAAAGGTTCATTTTGCCTACATAATCTAATGAAAGATTGTTTTCTAAAATGTGGGGTGAGTTGAACATATTCCCTAGAGTTAGACGCTAATAATTTGCTTTCCTCCCAAAAGGATGGTTAGGTTCAGACCCAAAATTCTCTGAATATTAGAATTAAGATGTTCAGATGCTGCATAAACCAGCAGTCACCATCACTCCTAACCCTTTATTTTTCTTTTATCATCTTCAGAGCATTCACCATCAACCTCTTCATATGCTTTAGTTACCTGATTGCACTCTGAACCCCCACTAGGAAGGCGTAAGTTCCCGAGAGCAGGGATTTTGGTCTGCTTACTGTCTGGCACAGAGTACATGCTCCGTACCTACTTCTTGAATCACACATTTGTCAAAAGCAGTGAGCATGGCCCAGCTCTTCCAGAAGAGGCAATTTTTCTCTTTCCCTCTCCCCTCCACCCCTTTCTCCTGCCTCCATCATCTTCCATTCATATTGTTTAGCACTGAAAGTACCATGGGGTATAGCAGGTAACCTTTGACATCCGGGTGTGTACACATCTTTTGTGCTGCACAGTGGTTATCTATATATTGTGTTTTCTCACGTTTTCCTCCTACCGGGCTTCAAGGACTGTGGCAGCAGCCTGGATGTTGAAGGAGGGCAGAGTGCTGGGATTTGGGGGTTGAAGGTAGGAAGTCAGGTTACAGGAGTAAAGATAGGATCAGCTGCTACTTATCATAAGCCTTTCAAGTGGGTATTCTTAGCCCTGAGCCTCAGATGAGGAAAATGATGCACAGTGAAGCTCAGTGACTTGCCCCCAACCCCTAGAACATTGATAAGCCCCTCCTTGAGGCCCAGAAGCACCTTCCATCACGCCACCATGCTTGTCTGATTCCCACTGGACTGCACACTCCCGAGGGCAGGGTCTACATTAAGTTCGCTTTTGTAGTCCCAGAGTCCAGCACAGTGCCTGGCACACGGTAGCCACTCACTGAACAGTAACATAGCCAGTAAGTGGCAGAATTTTGACAAAAGGTGGTGCCTTCTGATTCCCTTTGCACCAGATAAAATCTTGTTAATGATACGTTTTTAATGAAATGAATGCAGGTTCCTTTCTACTTTGTGTTTCTTCATTTTCTGTTTCCCTGTTCTCAGTTCACCTTTTGTTATCAGTCTGCTTCCCACCAGCCACTTTTGGCTGGTCCTTTGGTGAACTTTACTTGTTTTGAAAATGGACTTTGTGATAAAGGATGTTCCTGGGCAACACCAAACAAACAAACAAACAAACAAACAAACAAACAAACAAACAAAAAAACAAACAAAAAAACACATTCGCAAACTGAGTCTCACTGATGACCAGGAGAGGATGGGGAATCCAGGAACCCCCAATACCCTGTCCACTCACTGGTGGAGATGTTCCTGAAAGCAGCGGCATCTCTGGGCCCCTTCATCCACACTTGAAGACGAAGGTGAGAGAGCAGGGTTGAGGCAGCGAGCTGAAATTTTAAGGAGTTACAGAAATCCAGTAAGTAGCCATAAAACCCCAGGAAAGCAGGCTTTGAATAAAATGAGTAGCTAACAGTTAAGTTTTACCACGTGCCAGGCATCGCGCTGAACGCTTTACATACAACTTCCTGTTTATCCTAGGGTCTTAGCAACCCTAGAGGACAGGGCTTATTATACCTGTTTTACAGAAAACAAAACAGAGGCCCAGAGAAGCTAAGTGACTTGCGCAACAGCTGACAGCTGGCTAGTTTTAGAGTCGGTATTAGAACCCGGGTTTATATGTCTCCCTCGGGCGCCAGCTTTTAATGCTTTTCTGGGATGACCGCGCAGGGCTTGTCCAAACCAACTCCAGCCCTGCTGGAGAGGAACTGAGAATTCGAGCAGAGGAGAAATGGCTGGCTGGGCCCGGACCCT
>NW_007774789.1:2078-3943 GCF_000696425.1 Galeopterus variegatus | reverse complement strand
TGGCAACTTCTATTGCCACGAAGGTAAGGGCGTGCCACTTTCTGCTAATCACTGTGTCCCCAGAGTGAGCACAGTGTCTGGTTTCTAATAGGCATTCAGTAAGTAGTCTCTAAACAATTCAATGAATAACTCTTTGGCCTTAGATATGTCTAATCCCTGCCCACATGCACTCTATTCTATTTCTACTGCCTTGCCTACATCCTCCCGTCTACTTCTCTAAATCTTACTTATTTGTTACAGTCAAATTCAAGTCTTGACTACTCTGTGAGTTCTTTCCTAATGACCATTCTGGTTTCTCCCTTCTCTAAATGTATATTTAATTCATGGTGAGAACATCATTATTGCCATCTCATTATTTTTGTTAATTCTGCCTTCCCACTGAGCAGATAGTTCCCTGAGAGTAGGTACCTAGACTTGGATTCTTTCTTTCTTTTTTTTTTTTTTTACACCACGCAGCCCCCTCTTCAACCTACTGAAAGTGGGTTCAAGGACTTCAGCCCTCCAAAAAAAGCAAAGGTCCAGTTTGAATATAGTTTTCCCTCCCCACTGGTCCTCTCTCCCTTCTAGAGTCCCATGAAAAATAAATAAATGAGGAACCAAAAATCCCTGACCTGGTTTTCTAAGGCACATCAAGAAGGCGTCTCGAGGCTTGTTCATGTGTTCACGGCTGGTGGAGGCTATGACTTCCTCCTGTACTGTAGCTCCAGCTGGTTGCATAATAAGTACCAAAAAGTCATACAATGTTCAATCAAGACACAGAAGATCATGAGTTTTCATGTGTTCACGGCTGGTGGAGGCTATGACTTCCTCCTGTACTGTAGCTCCAGCTGGTTGCGTAATAAGTACCAAAAAGTCATACAATGTTCAATCAAGACACAGAAGATCATGAGTTCCAACCATCTCCTCCAATATATGAGGGATCTAAGATGTGCCTCATTGCCCCAAGGAAACGTAGTTTATACATGTTAGGAAGATAGTGCCTAAAGACGTATTTCAGTGTTCTTTTGTCTTTTGTATTAGTTGCATTGTGAGCTTCCCCTTCTCAACTCTCATTCTTAGGCATCCATTGCCCTTAGGATTTTTAAAGCAGGCATAGAAAGAGAAAGCAGAGTCATTCAGCTCTTGCATACAAAGTAGAATTTTTGAGTTTGTAACCATAAAACTGTTTCTTAGAAGCCAGGCTTCACAGAAAGAGAAAATAATTTTTTAAAAAAATTCCTTTAGCTATCATTAACATATTATGTGCTAAGCCTGACTGTTTGAATCACAGAGTTTCTTCCATAGTTTAAAGGCAAGATTGATTCTGTCATTAAGACTGCACTGTGAGGCTTGCTGTTCCCAGAAGATGAACCGTGATTGGTGATATGTGTAAGCTCAATCCATGACAGAAAGGGAGAAGAGATGGAAACCTTCCCTTTCTCACTGGTGAAGTGAGGGAAAGAGAAAGGAGACAGAGAGGAATCAGCGTTTGCTATATGACAAGCCACCTCAGAATGGACTCTCTAAAAATAACCACCATTTATTTAGCACATGATTATGCAGATCATCAAATTGGGTTTACCTAGCAAGTAGTTAGTCTCATCTGGGCTCACTCTTGTGTCTGTGATCAGCTGCTGCATTGACTGGTGGCTGGCTGAACTAGGGTGCCTCAGCCAGGCCTTCTTGTCTCTATTTTCAAATGTCTCTCCTCCTCCAGCCAGCTGTCCTGGGCTTGTTCATAGGGTGGTGGCAATGTTCCGAGAGAGAGGACTGAGGCACACAGGGCCTTTTGAGGGCTATAGGCAGAAAAATATGACATCACTTCTTTTTTTTTTTTTTTTTCCTTTTTGTCATTTTTCGTGACCGGCAATGGATCGCAACCCTCA
>NW_007774789.1:0-1104 GCF_000696425.1 Galeopterus variegatus | reverse complement strand
CCCCTGAGTTCTCTCCTGTTTCCTTGGTGACTGCCCTTGGTGGTGCAAAAGACAGCTGATGGTACTGGACGGGAACGTCCCAGAGGTCCTTGTGCTGAGGACACAGTGAGTCTGTGCCAAAGACTGCAGGAAGAGCACCTAGGCCAGGAATCAATTGAGCATCAGAACAAGACCTCAGGGTGATACCACCACCAGCAAGAGTCGAGGAGGGCTGAGTCAGCAGAGAAGACCATGATACCTGACCATACTGAGAGGGGATAAACCATGCCTTCTGGCTACAGACCTTTGCAGCCAATTTCAGCAGGGTGAGCAGTGACCAGTAGCTTTTGGAAGACTCCATTGCTACAGAGGCCAGCAAGTACCCCCAAAATAACCTAAGAAATTCCATTCTTGGCCCAAAAGGACACTAGAGACTCCCTTTTCAAACATCTTTAGGGGAGTGGGAAGGAAGACTGATTTATCTGAAAGGCACTGTTTAAATCAGAAGATACTGAGATTTTGTTAAGTTTACATTTCTTTCTTGTCCAACTGAGAGAAAGCTACAGAAGAAAACTAGATCAGAAAAAATTTAATAACTACATTTTCCTTGTGTAGCTAGTTTATCAAACAGCCTGAAATGAGTGAAGTACAAATATGACAAGATTTGATTTGTCTCCAACCACTGCCCTCAACCACACTCTGTTAAATCAGCCTTTGAAGCAGAATCCATAGTTTTCTTGTCACTTACAGCTAATAAAGAGTCTAATCCAAATAACTTCATTGTCTTGGAGATTGCAAAGATTTCTTAAAGGGGGCATGAAACATATTAAACATGAAGTATTAATAAATTGGACTCTATTAAAATTAAGAACTTCTGTTCATCAAGAGACATTATTTGAAAAGAATGAACGGTAACCTACCAAGTAGGAGAAGATATTCATTATATACATAGTGGGATTCATATGGATTCATATCCACAATATGTAAAGAATTCCTATAAATCAATAAAAGCAAAACAACTCAACAGAAAAATGGGCAAAAGATTAAACAGAGACTTCATAAACGAGGATATTCAAATGGCCAATAAATAGATACATAGTTGTTTAACTTTATTAGTCATCAGAA
>NW_007774788.1:0-3944 GCF_000696425.1 Galeopterus variegatus | reverse complement strand
ACACCAGCCTTTTCTTTGAGCCAATCACTAGTTTCTTGATGGTTTATATTTTTTTTTATTGTTGTTGTTGTTGTTGTTTTTGGTTTGTCTTTTGTTGTTGTTGTTTCATAATCCCTTGGAAAGGACTCTGCCCACTGTTCTCACTTAATGTATGAGAAAATAGATCTATTGACATACTTTTTTTTTTGTTTTGCCTGATCAAAATGCATGACTCTTCACATTTCCTAATTCATGGGATATTGCAAATTATCTCAGAGGGATATGGCAGGAATTAAATTTCTCAGTTTTATAACTTCAATTAATGGTGTGAATGCATTCTTAAGTACTAAATGATAATAATTCCACCAAAATATCTGACCTAGTTATAGGTTGAGATAAGGTGAAACCATGAGAGAAAATCAAAAGTTATAGAAGTAGGCCATGCTGGGGGAACGAAGAGAATTGAGTTGGTCAGGTCACACGCAGGGTGCGGGCACAACCTCTCATAATCCTGTATTCCAGATGGGTTTGATGTGATCTCACCCCTCTTGGGATAATGGTGGGGATCCCTAAAAACTCTGACATTCTCTCACTCATTTGGGGCAACTCCAATACATTTTGAAGAAATAAAAAAATAATCATTTATTAGTTCAATAAAATCTATGCCTTTGCGGGGCCACCTGCTTAGATCTTGGTCCTGGATCATATATCTGTTTCCTACCTGTTGAGAAAACTCAAATTTTAGAGAAATTAGTGAGAAACTGAGCAGCAGTATATTTATGAGGAGCGATTACCTACATTTGCAGCTTATAATGTACACATTACACACATACACATCATAATGAATAATAAACAAATTGGGGTCATTAGCAAAGTAGCATCACATTGTAAAAATAAAGACAAGGCATGGAGAATGTTTGAAGAAATAATAAAATTAGTAGAACTATTTAGCTTACAAAATAAAAGATGCCTGGGTCATCTTTACCTCTTTTGTCTCATCCTGATGACTTCTGAGTAGTTAGCGAATACCTCCCATTCTGATTTACAATATCTCTTCTGTTTATGAAAAATTGAATCATGACATCCTCTTATGATTCAGTGTTCTCCAGAGAAAGAACCAATAGTTTACACATGTATCTATTTATATATCTACATCTACATCTATATCTATATTTATATCTAAAGAGATTTATTTTAAGAAATTGGCTCATGCAGTTGTGGTGACTGTCAAGTCCAAAACTTATATGGTAGACCAGCAGGCTGGAAGATCAGGCAGGATTTCTATGCCTCAGTCTTAAGACAGAATTTCTTCTTCTCCAGGAAACAGGTTTTTGCTCAAGTCCTTCAAGCGATTGGACAAGGCCCACCCACATCCTTTACTTCCTTTTCATCCTTTATGTAGATAATCCTTTACGTCAATTGTGGATGTGGCTGACATCTATAAATACCTTCACAGGAACACCTAGAATACTGTTCAATTACATAACAGGGTGATATAGATTAGCCAATTTGACACATAAAACTAACAATTCACACCTCTACTTCAGACAACTTAGTTACAGATGTGGCTGACATCTATAAATACCTTCACAGGAACACCTAGAATACTGTTCAATTACATAATAGGGTGATATAGATTAGCCAATTTGACACATAAAACTAACAATTCACACCTCTACTTCAGACAACTTAGTTACGTCCCCTGGATTCTAAAACTAAGCCCAATATTTAGAACATGGTATTCAAGGCATCTCCTGATCAACTTAGTTACGTCCCCTGGATTCTAAAACTAAGCCCAATATTTAGAACATGGTATTCAAGGCATCTCCTGATCTGACCACGTATGTTATTAGCACTTTCACCTTTCTTTACATTTTTTCATCTTACCAGATTACTCACCATTTTTTCTGCCCATAGGAGGTACTTCCACAACTCCATACTTTTAGTCATACTGAAGTGTATGTTCCCTGAGAGTAGTGATTCTGTACCAAGCTCACTACTTAAAATGTAAGAGTGGGCTGGGTTATATTATTTGCTCGTTATTTTAGTGGCCATCTCTACCAAGCCCATCCCTGGCCATCATATGTGACCATACAGCACGCTTTGCCAAACGGGATGTGAGCAGAAGCAATGCAGAACAGAAGCTGTAAGACACATGGTATGATTCCTGGTCCTGCCATAGCTCTTTCCCTGCTGCCATGAGATTGATAAGCAGCAGAGAGAGGCTGCTGTGCTAGTTTGGGTCCTGGAGTGAAGAACAAGGCACAGAAAAGTTCACGGCAAAGTGAACAAACAAAACTAAAAAACAAAAAGAGAGATAGACACCATGAGTAAGAAACACTAAGGTTTGGTATTGTTTGTTACGTAGGAATCATCTAGTGAAAGGTGATTGATACATATTTGATGAATGAAAACATAAATGAATGGATAAAGTTGAAGTTCATTTCTCCCAACATGCCTTTTTTTTCCTGTTATTTCCGGCTATGACTGATGTTTTGCTAAGTTTCTCTGTCCAAAAATCTCTTCTGCATTTAAGATTCTTTCCTTCCAATAAGTATTCAGAAGCAAAATTGGTGGCCAAATGGAAAGGCATTACTGTTTGTGTCTCTAAATATGTCTTTAATTTGTCTTTGATTTCCAGGGACTCCTTTGTTTCCGAGTGAGTTGTTAGCTCTTTGTGTCCTCATTGCTCACCCACACAGCAATTACAGGCACCCAGGAAATACGTGTTGTCAGTGAAGTCATAATATTTTCAGGAAATAATAATGACCTTATATAGATTACGGTGTGCAGCCGTCCTTTAGTAAACAGCCCAAGAGGTTTGGGTTAAATGTGAAGGAAACCTACCATTATGATACTTAGGCAGATTGCAGAAGAATTCTGAAGTCAAACACAATAATCAAGAATTAGGCTATATTTTCCTTGATGAGAAAGCTTAGGTATAGCATGAGTAAAGTCTCTTTTGGGTGTCAGCTGCTTTACCGACATCACCTTATGCTCTATTCCAACAACCATATTTTCACATATTTGGAAAATGATGATTGGAAAGGTTCAATTATTTTTCCATGGTCACTCTTCTAGAAAGTCTGTGATAGAGCTAGAAATTAAACCCAGATGCGTCAATTCACAGTTCAGACTTTAACCGTACTGCTCTCCTAAAGGAAAGATTTGAAAGATCCTTTGAGCTCTGAGCTTTCCACACAGTAATCCCTTTCGATAGAAAGCTTGCCCTAACCGAGGTAGTCATTAAGGTCCCAGAAGGTGTTACCCCTGCCCTAATGATTTTACTGGGATGAGGAAGAAAAAGTCCCTAGCATAGTATCCAGAAAAGGTGGCTCTATTGAGACAGAAAGTAGATCAGTGGTTGCCTGAGGCTTGGGGTGGTAATGGAGAGCAACCGTAAATAGGCATGAGGGATTTGGGGGGCAAGGGGGCAAGAAAAATGTTATAAAATTGGATTGTGGTGATGGTACACAACTCTGAAAATTCACTAAAGATCCCTGAATTGTACACTTACAAAGAGTAAGTTTTATGATATGTAAATTATATCACAACAAAGTGGTAGAAAAAATAGACTAACCTTGGCAGATGATATATGTATTCGTACTCGTATATGGGTGTGTATGTGTAAGTAGGCAAAGATTTCACTTTTTCTAATACTACCTGAGCAGCAGCCTTTTTATTTTAATAATAAACATGATAATCGTGAAGTATTTGTATTTAGTTCAGGTGGTACAACAGAATACCTCCCTTCTCCTACTGTGTAGTTAATAAAGCTGACTTTTCTCTTAATGTTCTCCCTCAGACTTTTTGCCAGGTCAAACTGAGTTTCTCTAATTTAAGACAATGAGTAAGTTTATTTTTCTGCCTTGTGGAATCATGGATGCTGCTTCAATTATCTGTACTTATGGAAGGTGAAGGACACTGAGCATTTCATGCCCTGCCTCATTTCCAGCCCCCGTCGA
>NW_007774787.1:0-3944 GCF_000696425.1 Galeopterus variegatus | reverse complement strand
GACCCAACAAAATAGAAACAAAATAAGTAAGTGATATCTTCTAAAAAGAATCCATCTTCTCAAAGAGATAGCCATGAAATATCTTATGTAGGAGCAAATGATAAGTCAAGTTCCTTGTCTTTGATTTGTCAAGCTGTAATTCAAATATTAAAGTCAACTCATTTCAACAATTTCTTATCAAAGTTTAATGCAACTCAGATCAAATTATTGTGAGTCATTTAGAAAACACATATCAGGTATCTACACTCTGACACTTGTTGGGTACTAAAAAATGTAGACATATAAAATGTGTCTCTTTCCTTAAGTAGTGTACAGTTTAGCTTAAAAGACAAAAAGCAACAGAAGGCACAGGAGAAAATGTAACATAAGAGTAACAGCTGAATTTGAATGGTGCCAGAAATTTATAAATGGGATGTGCCAATTACCAAAACAAATTGATGGACTACATTTCTATCCACTGTTCTAACATTTATTTGTTTTTGTACTCTAGCCTTTGGCACTGGTTACAGCCTTACTGAGGAAAATAAAGATCTTAAGGCATTTGTGTGAACAGTACATTAACTGGATTGCCTGGGGAATGAAGGCAAGTAGATTTTCTTCTTATTTTTTTCATGGATTATTATTTATATGGTGTGGGGAATCTTTTTTTCTTTCACATGATTCTGTTGAAAACATTGCATGAATGATTTCTTTCACTGACTTTTTCCCCCTAAGAACAGTTTACATTAAATATACAATACTAGAATTCTGGAAAAGTCTAGTCTTAATAATCACACATTAAAATTACCTAGCATACAGGGAAAACGGGGCTGGGCAGACCTGTTATAATAAGACAGTAACAATGATAACAATAAAATTTATTTAAAATATTGCCCTTTTAAAAAGAGTGTGTTAAATTCCCAAAACATACAGAAATGCTATCATAAATAAATTCATTCAAAAAAATATGTAGGTTATTTAATGAAAGGAGATGTAGGAATGGGTTGAAGCTGCTAATTATGCAGACAAGGTAAAAATACACAAATATTGGGAAAAAAGCACAAAGAGCACTTAAAAGACGGAGCCTATGGCCAAACTGAGCCAATAGCAACAATGGGCATTGTGGAAATTATGCTCTTCCTTTGCTCTTGGCTTCATTTGTACTTTGCATTCAGCTGCTATTACTTGGTGGTAAAAATCAATAACTTGCTGGAAAATTTGTGACTTCCACATTAAGATGACAGTATTCCCCTATTTACCAATCATTTATGAGCCAATTTACCTTACAGAAACACAATGTAGCAGAACAACTTCAATTGCTTACTTAAAAAACTTCTACATCATTGATTACCTTTGTATTATCAAAGGGATATTTTTGCTTTATCTAAAGACACTAGGATATTAATATTCACAAAAAAATGCCTTAATAGGCTTCTGTAAGCTATTGAAGAAGAAATATTCTAAAGTAAATACTTATCACACAACATAGTAAATGTTAATACTGAGACATAAACAAAATAAAACTTCTGGGGTCTTGAATATAATATTCTCCTGGCTTCAGCACTTTTGCTTTTGATGCTTTCCCTCTCTTTGCCAGGCTAACAATTTTTATTACTGAATGTATTTAAGGTGCACAACTTGATTATTTATGTATACATCTTACAAGAACAATGAAGAATCTCCTCCTCTATGAAGCGTTATCTCGATCACTCATAGGAGGACTACTTTTGTCTTTGGCCAAACCCTGTACCTTGCACAAATCACTTTTGATATATGTTTAGATAAGAACAGGAATGATAAATCCAATACATACTTTGGTGATTAAGATTAGTGCTGGTGTGGTGCACAGTAACAAGTGCTTAATAAAGAAGGATCTTCTGCTCAGGAGATTTTTGGATGGAATAATTGTGCTGCTCTGCAGAATGAATTCAGACATTGAGGAACATGCAAGTGATTATTATAGGTACTGGAAACCATTAAAGCAAAAGCCACAATGACATTAGTTCTGGTAATATCAGTCATAGTGAAGTTAAGTTTGGGGGGCCAAAATGTCAGTGATGCAAGTTATAACTGTCATGGCTGGAACTCTATGGCAACAGCAAAGTGTTTCTCATCAGACCACTTCTATGGTAGGAATGTGGCATTACTTCTAAAAGTTTAGCTTTAAACTTAGTTCTCCATTTTTTCTAGAAATTCTTTGAGACAGACATTTCAATAACCCAAGAAATCAGCCAGAGTTCATTTCTGTTGCTTGCAACTAAGAGGCTTATATAAGATTTAAAAGTAAAGATTTTTATTGGTGGTGTAATTATTTTAACGATGAAAATTTATTTTATATACATTAATTCATTGCATTTAAATAATGTATCCAAAACATATTATCCACTTCTCATTTAGTTTCCACAACATGTAAAAATTGAGAATGCAAATTAATTGAATGGTTTACAAATGGTAGTCATTTCAGCAAAATCTCTGTAATTAATTTTAATGGAAAATATGAAAACCAAAGACCAATTTGCTACTTTGAACTGTGGTTCTCTAAATGTAAGGAGAAAAATGGGGTATCTGTAGTTACAGAACAGAGAGTGGCACAAAGAAAACAAAGCTCTATCTACCTGGAATGCCCCTTCTGTCCTTAGTTAACAAGACTATCTCAGTCACCTTTCCAGATGAAACTCAGATATTAATCAACTCTTGATGCCTTGTAAAGATTCATTGAATGAGAGTTAAAAAAATAATTTTTTCTTGTGTCTTTGTTATTCTATACAAACCTCTACTAAAAACTACTCATGATGGCAATTGCTTCCTTATACACCTAACTAATGTATTAGCTTCCAAAGATCACAATTTATGTATCTTTATATCTTGAGTACTTCTCAGAGTTCCTGGAACACCATAGCACCTCAATATATTTTGAGAAAACTGAATGAATAAATGAATGCATGAATAAATGAAGTCAATATTTTGAGAGAAATAAAGAAAAACTAGGAAATAAAACTGACTTTGGAATACAACTACAAGTTGAATTTAATCCAACTATGGAAACAAAAAATAAATATTATGTGACTGTATGTACTGAAATACTCCGATGGAAAAATTAGGATAGTGCAAGAGAAGAAAAGTCCTGCACTAGACAGCAGAGACAGCACTTTCAAAAAGAAAGCACAGGGGAAATTGCCAAAGATGTTAACATGTGGGAAAAGACAGGAGGAAACTGGTCATAAGTCTCCAAAACAGCCTGTCCTAAGTTCCTCAAGTAATTGCCTTAGTGAGAGACTTAAGAGAGCTGGAGGTAAAATGGTATCACTACTTCAGTTACTTCACTTAAGAGATGAGGAGTCAGAGGTCATGGAATTTAACTAATATCCATATTACTGAGGGCTAGGGAAACCACGCAGGGAATCCCAGTTCGAATTGGAGTTAACTGCAACTGGGTAATTCATCATAAAGCACAAAAAAATCTTTTGAGGCTATTCTCCACAATGTGGGTTATATCTTTGGTGCCTGCTACTCTGCAGCTGTCAGGGGTAATGATTGTTGTGGACAGTTGGCATGCTTAGACCCAGAACTCAGATGTACCATATTTCCAGAGATGTATTCCAGTTTAGTACAGTGGAGAGTATTGGCTTTAAAGTGATAGCAACCTGTGTTAGATTCCTGCCATCACAGCCTGCAGTTGTGTGGCCATGGATCAATCACTCTCTGAATATTAACCTTCTAATGTAAAATACAAGTAATAAGAGTGCCCACTTCATACTGTCATTGTGAGGAATAAATGGGAGTCTTCTGCATGACAACCCTTGCTCTCTCTTTTCTTTCTACCTGCCTTTGTGCCATTGCCATTAAACAGATGCTTTCAAAGAACATTTTATTATATGAGTATTCTTCACACATCTTCTGTGAATCTTCTTTTTTTTTTTTGTCTTTTGTCTTTTTCTGTGTCCGGCAACGGATCGCAACCCTCA
>NW_007774786.1:1776-3945 GCF_000696425.1 Galeopterus variegatus | reverse complement strand
ATCCTGAGCCTTACAGGTCTCTTATTCTCTCCCTGCCACTAAACCAGGCCTTTGACCTCTTAGTCCAGTCCTTTAGTCTCTATTTTCTCCTAGTCTTTTGTCCTCTTTTGCCATATTTACTTCCATATTCAACTCTAACCTCATGATTGATCATGTGAACAAATATTTCCCCAATATGCTAATGGTCTCCCCCGCCCCAATTTTGCTACCACCCCCATCCTTCAGCTGCACACTTACAGTTCCAGAATCTGCCATTTATTTTTCTAACAAATATTTTTGAACCCCTGCTATGGGCCTGGCACTTTTCTAGGCACTGGAGAAACAGCATGGCACAAGACAAAGTTCTATCTGGGAGAAAGATACGAGCTACATAGTACCGGAAAACAATATGAACTATGAAGAATATAAGGTGAAATATGAAAGTGGCTAGAAAGGCCACTTTAGACTAGGAAGGCCTTTAGCCTCAGATTGAGAGGGCCACTTTGAGGATATGACATTTGAACCAAGAACTAGTAACAAGAAGGAGCATTCCTGTACTGGTCTAGAAGAATCATATTCCAGCCAAAAGATGTAGTTAATGCTAAGGCCTGAGGAACAGAAAGAACAGTGTGGCCGGAGTGTAGTTAAACCAGTGAGGCAAAGGCCAGGCCACACAGGACTTGGTAAACTGTGGCCAAGTGTTCGGATTTTACTCTCAATGCAATGTGAAGTCTCTAAGGGAGAGTGAAAATAATATGACTTACCTTTAAAAAAAATCATTTTGTCTGTTATATGAAGAATGGATTGAATGGAGACAGGAATAGAAGCAGGAAGTCCAGTTAGGAAGCCGTGGCAGATTTAGGAGAAGAATGGATTGAATGGAGACAGGAATAGAAGCAGGAAGTCCAGTTAGGAAGCCGTGGCAGCAGTTCAGATAAGATGGCAGCTTTTAAGAAGTTGTAATAGTGGAAACAGAGAAAAGTGGACAGATTTAGGGTGTGCTGTTTAGAGGAGACAGGACTTTCTGATGGATTGCGAGAGGGATGGGGATAATGGGAGGGAAACAAGTATGATTCCCACTTTTTGGCTTGAGTGGATGATGTTGCCACTTAATAAAAATGGGATGACTGAGGGAGGAGCAGGTTTGGGGAACAGGAGAAATACCCAAGTGCTTAAGTTGGAAGTGCTTGTTAAGATACCTACTTAGAGATGTCAAGAAGAGTCAGGAGCTCATTGCTGCAGCCAGGAGTGGAGAAAATAAGTGGGGGGTTATTTGTGGAGCAATGGTAGTTACACACCAGATTGGACAAGATTGCCGAATAAGTGAACACAGAGACGAGAGAAAGACCAAGGACAGACTGGGAGCCCTCCAATATCTAATAGTCAGAAGAGAAGGGAGCAGCCAGCACAGGAGAATGAGAAGCAGCCAGGGAGAATGGAGGAAAATCAGGAATGCGGGGTGATCTGGAAGTCAAATGATGAAAATGTTTCCAGATGGAGGCAGTGCTCATCTGTCTCCAGTTCTGCTGAGAGGTAGTGTAGAATGAAGACTGAGCAACGGTTATGACCAAAACATTTCAGCGGAGTCATACTGGACCGTGACTGGAGTGGGCTGAGGAGATATATGGAGATGAGGAAGTGGAGAGAAGTAGGCAGTTCTGCTATGAAGTGGAACAAATATATGCTCAGTAACCGCAGAGGTTCATGGACTCAAGGGAAAGTCTCTCCCCGCCCCGTCAAAGATACCACAGTATATCTGCCAGTTGATAAACAAAATCGAGCAGAGAAGAAAATATTGATGAATAAGGTAAATTTGGTGTTTCTTTTGATTCCTTCTATCTTCTCAGTGAAATAAAAGTGAAGCTATGTGCTCACCTCAGCAGCAGGTATAGCAAAATCGGGACAATAGAGAATAAGAGCTTAGAGCCCACACATTTGTAAAGTGCTCCATATTTTTTATTTAAAAAAAAAAAGTAAAAAGAGAAAAAAGTGAAGCCATGAGCTGAGGAAGAGGACGGGGAGGGGAGCATGGAAGTTTGAAGAGAGACACTAAGGTCTGAAACAGTATCTTATTCTCCAGTTAAGTGGAAGAGATAATTGAGGAGACAAACTGAGGGTATGATTGCCCGTGCTGAGGGCTCGCTCTGAAATTTGTGGTCATAAATTTAAAGAAAGACCTGTCACCGTGGT
>NW_007774786.1:0-1352 GCF_000696425.1 Galeopterus variegatus | reverse complement strand
ATCGGGACAATAGAGAATAAGAGCTTAGAGCCCACACATTTGTAAAGTGCTCCATATTTTTATTTAAAAAAAAAAGTAAAAAGAGAAAAAAGTGAAGCCATGAGCTGAGGAAGAGGACGGGGAGGGGAGCATGCAAGTTTGAAGAGAGACACTAAGGTCTGAAACAGTATCTTATTCTCCAGTTAAGTGGATGAGATAATTGAGGAGACAAACTGAGGGTATGATTGCCCATGCTGAGGGCTCGCTCTGAAATTTGTGGTCATAAATTTAAAGAAAGACCTGTCACCGTGGTTGTGTTTTTCTCCAGCTATGTTTAGCTGCTCGAATGCAGCAGAGTAGGCAGAAGAATGGGTATTTGCCAGATGAGCCAGTGTCATGAAAGGAGAGAGGAGAAGAGGAATGAATATGGTAATAGTGTAGAATCTGCTAGATAATGTGGGAAGTAAGAACATAGAGAGAAAGTAAATATTTATAGATTCAATGAGCTGACATATGTTAACTCCAAAATAGAATGACTGGAACATAATTATATGAGTATATGGAGACCACAGTATTAAAAAGAAGACAGCACCTGTAGGTCCCTTCTTCTAACGGTGTAATCCTTAGTTTGATTGTACAATTACCCAAGGGGAAGGGGCAAAGATCGAACACTTTAAATTTTTTTCACTAATTTATGAAGTTGTTCTTGATACTACTTTGGTCCAGAGTCTGGTTGAACCATATATGCTTTATATGGTAGAACTGAAATATCTGTTTTCTTCCGGGAGCATTAAAATGTCACTATTATTCTATAGAAATAATCACACAAATCACACATGGACCCCAGCATTTGGGGAAGCTACAAATGGAATTTGGGACCAGCATTGGGGAAAAAATGATAAAGCAAAAATTTTTCAGCTCAGATAAAATTGTAGTGAGAAGTGTTACGGCTCTATTAGAATTTGTTTAGTAGGTTTTGTGGTTTTTACTGGAAAACCTCCCATGAAAAAATTGTGGTGAGGACAGTTTTACCTGTTTTAGATTTTTTTGCCCTATCTCAGTCAGAATTCTGAAAAGGTTTTTAAAACTTTCTCTACCAAAAGGCAGTAATCATTTGAATGAATTTAGTGACAGATTGCAGGAAACATTGTTTTATTAAGTCATAGTCTGCAGGTCCATCAGGCGGTAGTGCTGCCCTGCATTTGTCAGTGCTTCTATTTTCCAGAGACACTGTTTTTACATCTTACTTCTAAACACTCCACAGATTCAACTTTATATATTAAATGTAATCAACAACAAATTTCCTACAAGATTTTTTTTTTTTTTTTGTCCTTTTTGAGACCAGCTGCACCATGCTCAGCCAGTGAGCGCTG
>NW_007774785.1:3152-3945 GCF_000696425.1 Galeopterus variegatus | reverse complement strand
CCATTCTTTTCTGGCTTTTAGTGTTTCTGATGAAAAGTCTGATGTTATTCTGATTGAGACTTCCTAATAGGTGACTTGCTGCTTCTCAATTGAAGCTTTTTTAAGATTCTCTCTTTGTCTTTGATTTTTGTCATTTTGATTATCACATGTCTCAGAGAGGATCTTTTTGGGTTGAATTTGTTTGATGATCTTTGGGCTTATTGAATCTGGAGATCTGTGACTTTCCCTATACCTGAGAAGTTTTCTGCTATTATTTCATTGAGTATGTTTACAATGCCATTTTCTTTTTCTTCCCCTTCTGGAAATATCCATTATTTGGACATTTGAGTGAATAAGGTTGTCAGTTGTCTCTCTTAGTTTTTCTTCAATTTTTTTGGTTCTTTTTTTCTTTTTTCTGGTCTGCCTATGATAATTCAAACAGCCTGTCTTCAAGGTCAGAAATTCTTTCTTCTGCTTGTTCAAGTCTGCTTGTTAAACTCTCTGTTGTGTTTGGATTTCACTGAATGAATACTTCAGCTCCACAAGCTCAGCCACATTCTTTTTCAAGGTATTGATTTCTTTGTACATTTCTTCTTTCAGTTCCTGTACACTTTTTCTCATTTCATTATTTTGTCTAGCTGAGTTTTCTTGTTTCTCATTTAGTTTTCTTAGAATAGTTACTCTAAGTTCCTTGTCTATCATTTCAAAGACTTCCTGTTTTACAGAATTTAGTGCTTGAAAATTATTTATTTCCTTTGGTGATGATGTACTTTCTTGATTTTCTATATGTCTGGTATCCTTCCTTTGGTGTTTT
>NW_007774785.1:0-2140 GCF_000696425.1 Galeopterus variegatus | reverse complement strand
TCTATGGATTGGGGAGCAACCTGAACTGGGGTCCCACAGTGGGTAGCTCCCATCAGCTCCACCGCAGATCTCAGGTCCTCCATCACTGCTCCTCAATAACTGCAAATGGGTCATCTGTGGAAGAGAGTGACACCACACACCGACTACTCTGCCATCTTGACCAGAACTCTCATTAGTTGTTTTGATTGGGACTTCTGCCCTTACAAAGATTCATAAGTATTTTAAGTAACTGCAGTGCCTATTTAATAATATGTAGAATATACTGCACAGTAAAGAATTTTAAAATGAGAAAGCGTTTTTCCTCAAAGGAATTTGAATGTAGAAGAGAGGAAAATATTCATGCATAATGTGAATAATATAAAATCTAGAAGTAAAATGAAATTGAATTCTTCCCCTAATATTTAAACTTGCACCAAAATAAGAAAAACAAAACAAAACAAACAAAAAACCTCTCTGAGTTTTTCTGGGGAAAAGGAGAATACTGATTCCCCCTGAAAGGTAATGCTCCAAGATATTCTACCAACATTAACATGTTATTTTAAAAAATAGGAGTTAGATTATTGATTGGTTATTCTAAGGCATAGACATAGGTAAATAAAAAGGATGACTACTTATGATGTTAATAATTGCCTATGGAATGGTATATGCAAAGGAGTTTTGAATATTTTTTAGAAAAATTTTGAATATTTTTCTAAAACAATTCAAATGAGTTACAGAAGTTTCAGTCGTATAAATCTGGAGCTAGAAAGTACCATTGACACACTGACAATAGGGAAAAAGCTGAACAATCTGCAAATTACTTATTTTTCCTTAAATTTTTAGAGTCCTGAAATTACAGAGCACCAAGTAATCTGGAGTCTGGGAAGAAGGATGAGCAAGAATTTGCTTACCTGGGGCCGATATCTCAAGACCATATGACCCAGTGATAAAATGTAACTAAATACGTTAAATTGCTAAAGGTTGGCTAGCATGAGAACATGAACTAGGGCCACAGATATAGTGGAGTTAGCACCCTCTTGCCAGAGGCTCACAGGGAATATAAGAGAAAATAAGAAAACTTTTTTTGTGGTGTTATCTAGAGAAGAGGAACAGAAGCCACTGCTGAAATTTCACCATACCATTATACTGTCATTTGCTGGGAAAAACAACAACAACACCTTTAATCTATAGAGGGAAGAAAAGCAAACATTATCCCTTGAAGTCACTAGTGGAAACTCTTTGCAGATGGTGGAAAGAAACTACCCCCAAGATAAGGGCAAGCATTCTTTTTCTGGTTGTGAGTGGAAAGACTTGGTGGGCATACCTAAATGCAGAGTTTTCTAGACTGTATGTCTTAGTGAAAAGAGGAAATTAGAGGAATGAAAAGTGTCAAATATCATAGTAAGTGGAATTAACCAGAGAGAAATCAGACAGGCAGGGGTTTGAGTTTTTATAATAGAAGAAAGTGGAACAGAACGAGCATAAACATTGAGGCAGACAAATTATGCTCATGATGTATTTGTCATGTGTTAGGATTTTAAGAAAGCTGCAACAGAGGGTACTTAGTAAGATATAAATAGGGAATCTGAGAGCAACAACAGTGAGAATTCTGGCTTAGCAGGGCAAATTGGATCAGATTATGTTTGAATACTGGCCAATTAACATTCTGAAAAATTCAATAATAGACCAACTTGGAACTGACATATGCCTCCCAGTTATGAGACTAGAACAAGTGGTAAGATTGCCTCTAAATCTATTAAGAAATTTGATGGTCATAGGGAATCAAGCCATGAAAATAATTGTAATCCACGTGCACCATTTGCTTTCAGGGATAGTGGGGCAGCAAATAAAAATACCCAGTATAGTAGAACATGATACAGTCTCCAAAACACAGTTATCAGATTACAAATGTGGACAGGGCACTGTGTAAACAAATAAGCCAAAGGAAAGATTTATCACATTGCTAAGTAGGTTATTTTTGTCTTCTCTTTTACCCTATTTTGGATATAAATTCTCTGGGAGAAGTAACATTCAGAGAAATATGAGAGGCATTCTATGAAAAGACTACTGTATTAGTTTCCTAGGGCTGCTATAGGAAACATGATTGTTGGCCATTTGTATATCTTCCTTAGAGAATTGCCTACTTAGCTCTTTTGCCCAT
>NW_007774784.1:2395-3945 GCF_000696425.1 Galeopterus variegatus | reverse complement strand
TAAATAGCTGCAAAATTTTGATGACACTTTGGCTTAACTGTGAAATATAACTAATAAAGAATAATTTTAAAATTTTCTATGAATATCAAGTTACTAAGTATGGTAGCCAAACAGGTGTTAACAGAAAGAAAAATCAAATTTGACACAGAAGGCTCCAATATTAAGGTTTGAATTGGGATCAGTTCATTCCTTTCCCATGGGGTAACTTGTATAAATGTAATTCTATGGGTTCATAAAAGCAGTTCAAGTTTCTATCCCTGGGGGTCTTTTGGCAATTTGAAGGATGGAAGCACTGTTCCTGGCTACAAGTTCAAATCTGCATGTACTGTCAATGGTGTGAGGAAAAAAATCAGTGAACAGCAGATAGATATTTATCTTTGATTATAATACACACTTGTCAGACTATTCTTAGAGGGTAAGAATAAAGGTGTCAAAGTTCACAAGTCATAAAATATTTTGAAACTATTTTACTTACATTTTTTTCTATTAAAATATATGCACACCAGATGATGTAAAAAGTGATGTTAAATATGTTTCTTTTTATTTAGATAACTAAATGCAAAGAGGAACTTTTTACCAAATACTTATGTACAAGGTTTATTTATTATATACAAGGTTTTTGTTTTTAATTCCACCAGATTTAGATGAGGCAAGAACTTTATGCAGTCACTGTTTTATAAGCCTCTTTCAAAAAAATGTATGCATCTTTGCACTTTTACCAATGATGTAATGACTTGACCGATGCCATGAAATGATTGAGAAAGTAATTGATTTCAATTTAACTAGACCCTTACCAGGTGTTTTCAAAGACAATTACAGTCCATTGCAAGAAGTGGTAACACACATCTCCTTATGTAGACCTGCAGATTAACCCACTGACCTCATTCCTAACTCATCTCCTTGATGGCAAAGCTTTTAGAAGAGCAGTCATTTTTTTTAAGGTTATGAAATTGTTTTCCTATCATTTAACCACTAATTCTAAAGGACATGCTTGCTCTAAAGTGTGAGAAGTGACGAAATAAGCCAATAAAAGAAATGAATCTAGGACATCAAGCACATTTAGTGTTATTCAAGAATGTACAGATTCTAGTAACTAATAGTTTAATATATATTTCATACAAATAAAATAATTCGCAAATACATGTTTTTTAAATAGAGAATTAAAAGTACGTTTTAGTTATCATAAAAATAAAGGTCTAGGAAATTTAAGCTAAGTATTTAATCACTGTCCTGATAACCATATAAACTCGTACTTCAAAAATTTCATGGAAAAGTGAAATTAGAAGATGACATGAATCCTTCCATGAATTTTTTAAAGGACCCTTGTATATTATAATTATATTTTATAATATTTAAGTATAAATTACTTTTCTTACTCTAAAATTAATTTTAATAATTTTTCTATTGTCATTCAGAAAAGTAAAATCTGTTTTTTTACGTGTTATTTTATGTTTCTATAAACTACAGAAAGAAAATTAAAGCCAATTTTATTGGTAAGTTGTTTATTCTACTGCCCTATGTTCTACAGGTGTGTGTGTGTGTGTGTGTGT
>NW_007774784.1:0-1639 GCF_000696425.1 Galeopterus variegatus | reverse complement strand
GTGTGTGTGTGTGTGTGTGTGTACATATTTATATATACATGTATGTTAAGGCTTTTCTACCAAATGTGTTACAATTATTTAAGGCACAAATACATAGATTACAAATAAGCTAAGGTTAACATAAATAAAAATACGCACCATAGAGATCTCTAAAATACTGACAAAAAGTTTACACTTGTTGCACACACAATAACAGCCATCCTAGTATAAAATATGTGTATGGTAATATGAAAATTAAAAGTGCTCCAAGTTATTACTTTAAAATCCAAAGGCACTATTAAACTAGAAAGTGCCTAAGAGGCTAAGAACAAAGATGTCAGAGCCCACAAGTCAAAAAGAAAGTATCATTTTTAAGAATTAAGTTAAAAAAAAATCAGAGATTTAAAATATAAAATAGGAATTAATACGGTTGGATGTAACAACGTGTTTTAGCAGAACTGTGACAGATTCAAAGATTTGTTATTCTTTCAGTGATTTACTTTGTTCATACATAAACAATATGTTTTAAAAATATAACACTATGAATAATACAGCCCATTTACTGTTGCTATTAATAAAATTTCAGGAAACAGTTTAAGATTTTAACAACATACTTCATCAACCTGATAAGTGAATATAATAAAGCATTTCTTGATTAACATATTTTAGAGATTTATTTTCTTTGTCTTTACTTAAGAAATGACCAGTATCCCCGAAATTGAATTAACAAGTGTTTACTGCAAATGCTTCCATATGCTTCCATAAAATAGTTCCCTTTCAACTACTACGCTTTCTTTCCTAAGATATACTTTATTTCCCCTTGAATAAAAATAAGGTTATTTTTTACTATTATGACTGAAAGGGTATTCTAATTATTTAGAAACATTTAATACCACATAAATTCAAAGATAATTTAACACTGTGACTTTTTAATACTCTATCTCTTTATTCATTTATACTAACGAAAGAAAAACATTCCTCAATTAATCAGTGTTACTAATCAAAATGAAGCAATAAACTATGTTGACTATCTCAATATTTGCTTTATAAAAATTGTGCTTTAAAAGTATAACCATTTTTTTTTTGTCAAACATATACACTATCATCAAAATTCACTGCAGGATTCTTAAAGGTCTACGTGTAGTCAAATTAAATTACATTTATATTTTTCCAATCATAGAAAATATAGTCACTATGTTACATGACAGGTGTCTTGAACTTATTCCTCCTATCAAATTGAAATTTTGTATCCTTTGAGCAAGATCTCCCCAGTCCCGGGTAGCCACCATTCTGTTCTCTGCTTCTATGAGTTGAACTTTTTTAGATTTCCACATATAAGTGAAATCACGCAGTATTTGTCTTTCTGTGCCTGACTTATTTCACTTTGACTTCCTGCTAGAAACACGTAATGTATTTCAGGTATTGTATTCAATCTACACTACAACACTGCTTTAGATGCTTCAGTTAAGTGTTCTCTCTCTCTCTCTCTCTCTCTCTATCTTTGAATCATTACTCGCTAAAACTTTTTTAAAAAGCAACTGGCTATTCAGTGTGTTGCTGTGCTGCATAGTTTAGGACACTTCAATATACCTATAATTAAAAAAAAAAAAGACCAATTAAACAATGACATAGTGAGTTTTCCAGTTCAGTAAGTTGTCTT
>NW_007774783.1:0-3946 GCF_000696425.1 Galeopterus variegatus | reverse complement strand
TTTTTTTTTTTTCTGTAATGATCTTATCTTCCTGAGTCTCCATTCTGATGGGTAGTGTGGAAACAGAGAAAAAAGCAAACAATATAATATGCAAATTAAAAGTATCTTAGTTTCCTACAGTATGAACAGTTTCTCTTAACTTGAAATAATCTTTCCAGGTAAATATTTAATTCAATTTAAAGTTTAACATTGTATCAGGGTGGTTTATTTCTTTTTCTCCTTTCTCAACATGGCTTCTGGGTATGAGATAAAAACTGATAGTATTGACTGATGGGACGTGGCGGGGGGGTGTAGTCCCTCTTGCTTTTGCTAGTCCTGGAGCTGGTCTCTGCATCTAGGCAAGCACTCTCATCTTCGCATATTCACATGCTAGGTTTCTGTTGAGATGCGGTTGGTGTGGATCCAGCCTGTGGCATTCACTGTTGAAATCTGTGGCTGAGAAATCCACGGACTGTTTATTTTGGTTTAGTCAAGGCTCAGGGACAATCCCTTTGTTAAAATGGTCCCACCTTTGATTTTCCAATGCTGTGATTCCCCCAAACACACACACACACCCACACACAGAACCAATTCCGAGAACTGGCTGTGATTATTGTGGAACCCTGGCTTGGGAAGACCATTTTGCAGCCCTCAGCTATAGGACCACTGTATCTCCACCAAGCCGATCACCTCTGGCTCGTTCTCTGGTTGAACTTCCAGCTGCCTTCTGCACCTCCCATTCGAGGCATACAGGACCTTGAGGTACACATCCCTTGTTGAGGGAGCCAGGTTCATGTCTCAGATGTACTTACCTGGCACCCTTCTCTGCTGCTGCTCCTCTATTGTCCCCCAGCCTCTTTGGAGTTTCTGGGCTACCCTGAACAACACCCTGCTCCAAATGGGGATCAGCAAGGCATTTCTACTTTTGACCCTCTCCTCATCTTACCAGTTCTCCATCCTCAGGGACAAAGGCCCTTACAGGGCTGATAGGGACACATATACTTGATTATCTGCTTCTCCTATTTTCTCTTCCTTTATTTCTCCCCAAACCAGTGCCAGAAAAGGAAGATTTTTCACCTTTAAGGAATGTAATATTTCCCCTAAATGGTATCCTAAGTTCCCTATACTCCCAGTTTATCAGAGTCTCAGTGTTCAAATCTAAAGGTTGTAGGTTTTGATATAGGTGTCTCAGGACCTCAGAAATTTGGGACTAATAAAAATAAAAGGCTGACTTAATATTCTGGAAGTCTGATCCTTGTTAAATCTACTATTCTCCATGCAATGTCCATCTGGCATGGGGAATTGGGCATCTCTTCTCTATTCAGCTCATCTCTCATGCCCCCAGTGGGCAGGTTGGACCTTCATTTTCAACGCCATGTGGCTGCCCCTCTCCTGGTCCTTTAATGAAACTCTTCTGTGGAACTCTTCTCCCCATGGGCTCCTAACCTGCTTAATCTCTGAGCTTCGTGTGCATCACAACCCTGATTTAGCACTCAGGTTCTTCTTGGCCTCTGGCCTGGGTTTCCAGTCATTCTGTTCCATTCTATTCTCCCATGAATGCACCTGCCTGAGGATGGGGACCACTGTGGGCAGAGGAGGAAATGAAGATGATCAGATTGTGACCCCTAAACACAAGGCATGTGAACTCTTTTGCTAACATGGCCTGTTTGCTTCTTTTTGAAGGGCCCTCTCATTTCCCGTAGCTTGGTATGGGCTTGGCCCTAAAGTGGGAACTGGGTATGTTCCATGTCCTAGGGAGTGAGGGAGAAAAATATGATTCTGTCAAATCCAGAACAACTCTGTGAGGTAGGCATAGACTTAGGCAGAGCTAGACAATTGGTAAAGAGCCAGCTGAGATGAAAATTGAGATATGTCTGATGTCAAATCTCATGCTCTTTCACCAGACCATTCTGCCTCTTGAATTCTTTCTTTTCTGAAAAGACGGGGTTGCAGTGGAAGAACACGGAGGTCTCTTTATGCTCTGACGTTCTGAAATTCTGCATATATTGCTCAGCAGAAGGGGAAGGAGTATTGTCTGCTGTGAGGGTCTTTTCCACAAGCAATGAAGAAAAATGGTCTCTTAAAACCCAAAAGATGCAGAGAAAGGAGTTCTGGCCGGGTGTTTCCCGCTTCACCTAGGCACATTTTGCTTCCTGGCCTCTAGATGTGGAAGCAGAGTCGCTTTTCTCTCTAGAGCTTTCTGGCCCAACACCAGTCTTAAACGTTTACCTCAATTTCGCCCTAACATTTTGGATGCTGTGATAGGCTGAATAATGGCTCCCCACATATGTCCACATCCAAATTCCCAGAATCTGTGACTGTTACCTTATATGGCAAAAAGGACTTTGCAGATGTGATGAAGTTAAGGATTTTGAGATGGGGAGATTATCCCGGATTGTCCAGATGGGCCCTACGGAATCATGAGGGTCCTTGTAGGAGGGAGGCAGGAAGGTGAGAATCAGAGAAAGGAGATGTGACGACAGAAGCCAGAGGTGGGAGTGACATGAGGAAGGGGTTGCAAGCCAAGGAATGTAGGTGGCCATGCCAAGCTGAAAAGGGCAAGAAAATGAGTTCTCCTCTGAAGGCTTCAGGAGGAGCAAGTCCTGCCAACACTTGAACTTAGCCCAGTAAAATTGATTTTGGACTTCTGACCTCTAGAACAATAGTAGAATAAATGTGTGCTGTTTTAAGTCACTAAATCTATGATAATTTGTTACAGCAGCAATGTGAAACTAATACAGATTCTAATCTCTTCCTCCCCATCCCAGGTTCCCTTGGCGTTAATTCATGATTAATGGTGCTCCAGCTTTGCTTTCCACACCTTGCCTAGTCTTCTTGAATGTGACCTCCTTCTTGTTGTCCATCTCTGTCCCTGAACCCATGGACTCTGTTTTTAGAACTGCCTGATCATCAGCTCTTCCAGTAAATGATGCAAATGAGAAATTCTGTCTGTTCTAGGAACTGGTGGTTCCTCTGCCAGCCTAGAGTTGCGTGATGAAGACATGTCCCGCACTGGCTTGGTTTAGAGGGGCCCCCCATGTGGTGAGTGTGGGACTACCTGCCCTGACTCTCTTGACTCCCTTGGCCCGAAGCTGGGCTGCCTCAGGGACACAATTCACAGCCACTAGGAACTGGTGGTTCCTCTGCCAGCCTAGAGTTGCGTGATGAAGACATGTCCCGCACTGGCGTGGTTTAGAGGGGCCCCCCATGTGGCGAGTGTGGGACTACCTGCCCTGACTCTCTTGACTCCCTTGGCCCGAAGCTGGGCTGCCTCAGGGACACAATTCACAGCCATCCTGTAACCTATTAACTTCCCAGGTCCCGGGTTCATTCTATACCATGATAGCTATCTAAATATCTGTCAGTGGGTACCAGGAGGTCTTCACTCCTAACAGCTCCCTCCTGTTTCTCCAAAGGCCCTGCCACTTGTATAAAAGGATATTAAAATTGATTCTCTCTCAGTTTTGTCTTTGCCTGAGAACAACCAGATCAGCATCTCATCCCAGCTCCCTCCTGTTTCTCCAAAGGCCCTGCCACTTGTATAAAAGGATATTAAAATTGATTCTGTCTCAGTTTTGTCTTTGCCTGAGAACAACCAGATCAGCGTCTCATCCACACAGCTTCCAAAGAGATGTGTTTGTTTACCTATGCAATGTTTTCAAAGAGTGTTTCCAAAATTGATTGGTGACTCTCATTCCATCCCCCACCCCAGTATGAAAGGGATGAAACTGAAGAGGTTCAAGAAGAGCTTGGAGAGTAATTTTTGGAGGGAGTTGGTATCCTTTGATGTTTCTTCTCTCTCGCCCTCATGCATGCAGGATGGGAAAGTGTTTCTGCTTCACCTTAAGCCATTCATTCTCTTGAACCAGTCAATACACACCCTCTGAGGCCTGGGGAGCCCCAGGGCTGGTAAGAGGAGCAGAGGCTAGAGGGGCTGGAGGAGGCAGAGCAAAGAGAAGGAGCAGGG
>NW_007774782.1:3463-3946 GCF_000696425.1 Galeopterus variegatus | reverse complement strand
TTCTTCTAAAGGTTAAACTCAACTAACGGTTTTTAACTAAACAAGTTGCCTTAATATTTTACTCTCTCAATGTCAAACTTCCTTTTTTTCTTCTAATCCAATATTGTGACTCCTCTTTTTCCATCTGTATTCATATGTCTGAATCTCTTTTCAGATGTGTATGTGCATTTACCTTATTTACTATAACTCTCCTCGTTTTCCAAATATGTATTTGAATCTCTTTTCAAATGTATCTTTGATTCTGTTTATTGTTTCTCTCCCTGTTTTCTAAATATATATTTGAATATTTCAAGTCTCATTATTTGTGACTATAAGAGCTCCCTGCCTGTCTGGAAAAGTTGCAGAGAGAAACTTTGGGTTGTACTTGTTTATAAGGGAGACCATCAAACTGATGTGTTAAAAAGTAAAGTGTGCTAGTTGCCCACTTCTATCTATGGTCATTCACCTCATTTCTTCATTCATGCAAACTTTTTTTTTTTTTTT
>NW_007774782.1:0-2290 GCF_000696425.1 Galeopterus variegatus | reverse complement strand
GGGAGCGCCGCCACGCTTCCCAAGCGGCGCACTATCCAGTGCGCCACCGGGCTGGCCCATGCAAACTTTTTTAGAAAATGGCATAAATCATGTTTCAAAATATGTGGTTTTAGTTCCACAACACAGCTAATCATACATCAATGACAGGACTTTTGGGAAGGATTGCTGTTATTATCAGTGATATCTTTTTTTTCCCTAGGGATTTTATTGGAATCCGCCTCCCAGCCTCCTCATCCACCTGGGTTGTATATCAGGCACTGGCCATGGCATGGGCAGTGCCACTGAAGTGCTGTAGGACCAGGGCTGCGTGTGTGCAGGTGGCCCCGGTCAAACGCACTACTGGGCAGAAGTAATAGCCCCTCTGCCAATCCTGCATGTCATGGTGTCCCATGACTCTCTGGCTGTTTCTGGAAGGCCTGCAGTCACTCCTGGTGACGTCTCATTCACTCACCAACTATATACTGATTGCTTGGCATCTGCCAGGCACCTGGCTAAGGGCTTTGCTTGCATTGCCTCTTTCAGTCCTCTTTACCGTCTCCTGCACATTTCTCTGCACCCTGGGCCACTTTCTGAGCCTACTTGTGGACTCTCAGGATTGCCTCACTTCAGCCCCTGGTCTGCATCTCTGCCCAGTCCTCAAATTTCTTCAGGACATTCTGTCGACTGGCTTCTCACAGTGCCTACTGTAAGCCCCACTTTGATGTAATACTCATAAAGTATGCTTGTAATAATAGCTAGCACTATTTAAGCACTAGTAACCATGCTGAGCATGATACATGGATTACCTCATTTAATCTCCATAAGCACCTCACCATATTGATAACTGGGGTTTAGATAAATTAAATAACCTGCCCAAGATAACCCACATAGATAATAGATGGCAGATCCAGATTCTAACTTAGGTCTGTCTGGCTTCTAAGCCCATACTGCTCCACTATCTCAAGGGTATTTTTGCATTTTCCTTCAAAACCTCAGGATTAAGATGGTTGACTAATATTTGATAATAACTTTCTGTTTTGAAATTATAGAAACATAGACATTTAAAATGCTAAGGAACTTCAGAGGTTGAGCCCAACCTATCTCCCACAGCAACCCTGTGTTTCCTTCTACACATAAGTGGTCTTCCAGGTGGCACCCATACTTCCTATGACGGGGACATCCATCTATATCCATCTACACAGCCAAAGAGTGATTCACCACAGTGATCTTTCTCCTTTGCACTGACTTCGCTGGTAGCTTTCTAAAGAGAGCTGCAATATAATTGCAGACCCCTGTGCTCCATGCGGCAGCCTATTTTGTTGTTGGGCAGCACTGATTATTAGAAAATTTAAGCACTCCACCTCCCTATCACTTCCACTACTGATGGTAGTTCTGTTCTCCACAGTCTCCCAGCACAGATCAACTCCTCTTCCAAATATCAGTCTTTCAAATACCTAAAAGGAGCCATTTTATTTCCCCAGATAGTTATTTTTAAACATCCCAGTTCCTGCACCCAGTCCCCAGGAGACAAATTCCCAAGCCCTCCTCCTGTCTGTCCTCCAAGGAAAATGACAGTGAGAACAGCTGCCTTCTAGCCAGGCATATACTTCACCTTGTTCGTGACCCTTTTAAAGGGTGGAGCCCAGAATGGAGTGCAGTAGCCTGACCAGCACAGAGTCCAGTCGAATTCTCGTGTAGAATATTATCCCCCTGTTAATGTCACCCAAGAATGCATGTGCTTTTTAGCAGTCACATCCTGCTGTTAGGTCTTTGTTTTTTTAACAAACATTGACTGAATATCTGTTATACAAGGGTATTTCAAAAAGTTCATGGAAAAACAAAATTGAAAGACAATACGAATCTTTCCATGAACCATTTGAAATACGCTGGTATACCAAGTTTGAAGCTTTCATTTATCTCCCTTAATTCTGACAACAAACTTATAAAGGAGTTACTACTTCTACCATTTTACTTGAAAATGAGAAAACTAAGGTTCAAAGAGATGGTGTGGTTTCCCTACACTCTCAAGGATTATAAAGAGTGAAGCCAGGATTCAGATCCAGAACTTTCAGCCCATCCTCTTTTCACTCTACTATGCTGCCTGCTTCACTCTGAGTTTCTGGGCAACCAAAACCTTTTTCTCCCAAGTGCTCATCAACTATTTGTTTAATGATATATTCAAGGACTTTGGAGGGTAAGCCATAAAGCCTACTGGTCTAGAGTTTCAGAAATCAGAAATGCTTTCCCAGGTTTAAAAATTTGGTCAACATTTGTCTATTCCTGACTTTTTGAAACCTCTCCCATTCATAAT
>NW_007774781.1:1342-3946 GCF_000696425.1 Galeopterus variegatus | reverse complement strand
GTTCAGATCCCATATAGAGACCGGTCGGCTCACTGGTTGAGCGCGGTGCGGGTGCAACACCAAGGGTTGCGATCCCATTGCCAGTCACGGTGCGGGTGTGACACCGAGGGTTGCGATCCCGTTACCTCACGAAAAAGGAAAAAAAAAAAAAAGTAACTCAAAATGGATCATAGATCCAAATGTAAGAGCTAAAACTACAAAGCTCTAAGAGGAAAATACAGGAGGATCCAGGATTCTATAGTAATATAGAGAGACTACAGTTAGCAACAAAGTACTGTGTATCTTTGAATAGCTAGTTTAGACGATGTTGAATGTTCCTAATACAAAGAAGTGACAAATGTCTGAGGTGATGGATGTACTAAGTTCCCTGATACAATCATTGCACACAGTTTTTATGTATGCAAATAACATATTTTTCTCCATAAATATATTTAATTATCATGGGTCAATTAGGAAAAGTAGATTAAAAAGAGAGAAACAGAGAAAAGAATAGTGGTTACCAGAGGTGGCAAGGGAGGATGGGGAAAGATTGGTAGACAGGTTCAAAGTTACAGTTAGACAGGAAGAATAAGTGCTGGTGCTCTAGAGTGACAATAGCTAATAATATTGTAATGTATATTTCAAGACAGCCAGAAGAGAGGATCTTGAATGTTATAACCACAAAGAAATGATAAATGTTTAGGTGATAGTTATGCTAACTATTCTGATTAGATCATTATATGCATGTATTGAAACAACTGTATCCGATAAATACATATGATGAAAAAAATAATAAATTAAAAAAGAAAAAACAGAAAGAATAAGAAAATACAGGAGCAAATCCTTGTGACCTTGGGTTGGGAAATGGTTTCTTAGATATGATACCAAAAGCATAACTGACCAAAAAATAAATAAATACATTTGACTTCATCAAAATTTAAAACTGAAACTGAAAAGACAGTCCACAGAATGGAAGAAAGTATTTGCAAATCATACCTCTTAATAACCTTCTATCTAGAATATATAAAGAACTTTTAAAATTCAATAATGAAAAGACAAATAATCCAACTTTTTAAATTGAACCAAAAATCTGAATAGATATTTCTCCAAAGATATATAAATGGTCAATAATCTCATGAATAGAGGACATCACTTGTCATTAGGGAAATGCAAATCAAAGTAAAATGAGATACCATTTCACTCCCACTAGCTACGATGACAGTAAACAAATAGATTTATAATAACAAGTTCTTATGAGGAGGGGACAAATGCAAACCCTCCTACATTTCTAGTGGGAAAGTAAAATGGTGCAGCTGAGCTGGAAAACAGTCTCTCAGAAGGCTAAACAAAGAGTTACCATATGACCCAGTAATTCCACTCCTATGTATATACTGTTGGGGCTCAGAAAGTGAAACCCCAAAGACTGGCATTTTGACAAGCTGAGAGGCCTTAGAAACTGCCTCAGAATCAAGTTCCTTCTAACCTTGTCTTATCCCCACCCCACCTCAAGTGTAAGGAGGGACTCTCTCCGAAATTTCCTTACCTAAGAAAGCTTCTTTCCAAAAGATCTGCAGTTGTCTTAAGACCGCCTCCCTAGGAAACTCACCAAATAACCTAGAAAGACCAACCCACAGAAGAGAAACAACTGGAGTCTCACTGTGCCCAGACAGACTTTTCATCTGTTCTTCTGAGGGCAGCTCCTAGAGATTATTTGGGGGAATTGTCTGCATAATAAGACCCTGTGCTGTTCTGCCCCTCACCTTCCCAAACACAATCACTTACTATTGTTTGAGCACTGACCCTATTCATTCCCCCATTCTCCTCGCCCCTATAAAGAGGGCATTTAAGCCTCAACCATCTGATCCCTCTTGGAGTTTATGTTTTGTATGACTTCTGTGCACATGTGTACATGTAATAAATTTGTTAGGCTTTTCTCTTTTTAACCTGTTTTTTGTTATACGAGTGTCAGAGTAACCCTTTACAATGGGGAGGAAAGGGATCACCCCCTTTCTGCCCCTACAATATCCAAAAGAAATGAAGACATACATCCACATGAAAATTTGTATACAAATGTTCGCAGAAGCATTATTCATAATAGCCAAAAAGTAGAAACAACCCAAATGTCCATCAACTGATTAACAGATAAATAACATGTGGTATATCCAACAGTAGAATATTATTTGGCTATAAAAAGGAATAAATACTGATTCGTGCTACATGAATAAATCTTGAAAACATTTTGCTAAGTAAAGAAGCCAGCCACAAAAGACCATATATCGCATGACTCTGCTTATATGAAATGTCCATAATAGATCGATCTTACAGAGAAAGAAAGTAGATTTGTGGCTGCCCAGTCATGGGGGGTTTGGGGAGAAATAGAAAGTGGCTGCTAATGTCTATGTGGCTTCTTTTTAGGGTGATGAAAATGTTTTTAAATAGTTCTTACAGAGAAAGAAAGTAGATTTGTGGCTGCCCAGTCATGGGGGGTTTGGGGAGAAATAGAGAGTGGCTGCTAATGTCTACGTGGCTTCTTTTTAGGGTGATGAAAATGTTTTTAAATAGTCGTGATGAACTCTTCTAATGTAAATTAAAACATTAAATCGTACACTCTAAATTGGTACATTG
>NW_007774781.1:0-272 GCF_000696425.1 Galeopterus variegatus | reverse complement strand
CTATTATTAACAGCCTTACTCTATGGGTCTCAGTTTTCTCATTTCTGAATAAAAAAGATTTGGCAGATGATCTCTAAAGGTCCTTCCTTGTGACACTAAAAGAGCTTCCATTCTACCACTGAACAGTGAATTGAATGCCCCCCCCCCCAAAGTGACTGAAGCTTAATCCCCACTGTAACTGTTTAGGGTGGGAAACCCTATTATGGTAATTGAAAGGTGGGGCCTTGAAGAAGTGATTAGATTCTGAAAACCATTACTAGTGAATGGATTAA
>NW_007774780.1:2268-3946 GCF_000696425.1 Galeopterus variegatus | reverse complement strand
TGCTGACAACACCAAGTTAAGGGTTAAGATCCCCTTACCGGTCATCTTTAAAAAAAAAAGTTTTCTCCTTCATTTATCACACTCAATCGTAGTCATCATCCAGTCCTATAAGGTACATGTGAGAAATTAGTTTTCAGAGACTGTTACTTGTGCTCGCTAGGAAAATCTAACTTTTATCTATATGAAAAAAACCTGTAAGACGAATGTCCAAGAGTGACTCTGTCCTAGATATCTTTACAAAACCAAAGTCTTTATGCTTATAAAGCTACCTTCTAATAGGTAACAAGAAAAGAGGTGTTATCCTGGCTTCTGAATATGTTCACAGAGTTAACACCGCCAGGTTTTACTTACACTCTTTGCGGTGCCTGCTCCTCCCGTCACAGCGCGGCATAACCTGCAACTGCCCTCCGTGCCTGCGAGCTGCCCTGTCTTCTGCTAGTCTGTAAGCTCCACGAAGGCAGGATTAACATCCATGTTGTTCTTGAATAAACACTGTTGATGATGGAAGGAGGAAAAGGAAGGGGGAAAAAGGTAAGAGAAGAATAAGGTAGGAGGGAGAGAAAGGCGAGTGAGAGGGGATAGAAAGAACAGAGGTAATAGGAAGAAGGAAAGGAGGGAGGCAGAGAAAAGAAAGGTAGAAACAGCCACTTCACTGGTTTTAGTAGACAGGAGCACTTCTGCAGTTTCATCAGATTTTTCATTCACAGAGTTCAACATTCTTTGTAACTATTATGTCATCAAATCTCATAATAACTCCAAGCGACCTTTAACATTAAAATAAAATGTTCGTTTATGGCACAGAGGCATTGAAAATTGGGAACGAGCTGCTCCTAGACCTTTCATGTTTTATCTACACGTCTGACCCACAACAGCGGGTAGTCCCGCTATTGCCCTCTCAAGTTATCTGTGTGCAAGTACATGTCTATGTTTCTCTAAGTTGATAGTTTAAGAATTGTGATAGATGTCCAGCACTTCTTCCATTTTTATTCATTCGACCTGTCTTATAAACATAAAGCCCAGATGTTAGACTTTGGATGTGTTTATGTAAAGGAAGAACTAGTGCTCAAGCACATCTTCCTTTTACAACCTACATAAACAGGCAGCTTCCAGTAGAAGGATGCCACCTTTCAATTTAAAAAAAAACATTTATCAATAATGAGCAGGGTCACTGGGGGCAAAGGACAACCTCAGACCTGACATCTAGGAAGGAAGGTTGTGTCACTGAGGGAGAAGCCTCACGAACCCTTGGATTGCCCGGCAAGGGCTGCAGAGAGCACGGCAAGCACGGTGTTCTCCATCATACACCAAACCCTGTAGCGTCAGAAGCCAGGGCGCTCATGCCGACAAAGACCCTGGAGGTCATCTAGGAGTCCATGTCTTCATTGTCCAGATGACAGATCCAGATCACAGAGGTCACCTCAAGTGCTCTTTCCCCAGCAAAACCAACGGCACTTTACATCCACTATCATTATTAGTCCTCACAGCCAACAACCCGTATCCCAGGCAAGGAAGGAAACAGGTGCAGGGAGCCGCACCGGCTCGCCCGAGCTCACACAGGTGACAACCAACAGGGCTGAGAAGCAGCCCTGGGCCTTCAAGCTGCCCGTGCCGTGTCACCTGGCTGCCGGGCCGCACGTGGGCCTCGCTGTTTAGAAAGTCTCAACAACTGACATGGGCC
>NW_007774780.1:0-1299 GCF_000696425.1 Galeopterus variegatus | reverse complement strand
AAACTTCTACCATCTGTAGCTGCCCTGGGAATTGTGGAATTAACAGAAATAACGCAGGTCCTTGTGAATCTTCATATGGTGTGTCTCCTATGACCACCTTCCCTTCTGACAAATACATTCAAACCCAGTTCCGATCTGAACATAATGAGATTAACCTTGGAAATTCAGCTTTCATCTTGCTGATACCTTTCAGTTACATATTTCCATCAAAATGCATTACGAGCTGAGGGACTATAATCTGTCCAGCAAAAGGACGTAACTCACTTCCTGCACTCTGTCCTCAAGAATTTTATGATTCAGATTTTCTTCTTCCTTCTCTTGGATACCTGCATCTTTTTCTTGACTGACATGGCTTTAGAAAATACAGCACGCTCACAAACACATGAAGCTAACTGCACGGCACCTGCCACACAGCAAGAAGGCAGAGAGATGCCAATTCAGATGGCTGGGCTAATTTACCTGGGTCCTGAACTGTGTCACCACAGTGTCACAGAAATATGACCTTCTCCATCACACCCTTCAGACAGCAGGCTGCTGTCACCCTCAGACTCTGTGGATCCAGCCTCATGTGCAAGAGTGTTTGCAGGTTCAGCTGCAGCCTGTGGCCACAGCAGGTCTTAACCCTTTCAGCATGCCCCAGTGGGAAACAAAATTGGGCCAGTGACCCATGATCTAATCCTAGTGCCCATGTGAGTTTGTCAAAGGCCCTCAGAGCAAATCATGTTTTCCCTGGCTGGGGCTTGGCTTCCTTGCTTTAAAAAGGATTCTTTAGTATTTATTGCAGTAAAATTACACACTTTCAAATGTCTGCCAGATTCCCTGGAGATATATGGTTTATTAACACAAAACAAATGTGACACTTGAAAGGCAGGAGACCCAGATTCTAGTCCCTGGCCCACTACTGACTCACTGAGTGGCTTCAGGCAAATAACTTATATCAAGCAGACATCATTTTCAACAAGCACAGAGTGGGCACTTGGTAGGTGGGCAGTGCTATGTGAGGTCTGAAGCTGGGTTTGGTGGTGAAACTAGATCAGCCCTACACTGACTCATTGCCTGGGGTGACATTTCACAGCTCGGTTCAAGGTGGACATGCTGAAATGGGACTCTAAAATGTATGAACTCTTGAAGCTGGGGGATTTAAAGAAGGGCATTTAAGGAAGGGCAGTGCTGCCTAAGGAGCTTTTAGAAGCAGACTCCATAGATTTGAATCCTGGGTCTACCATTTATGGGCTGTAGTTTCCTCATCTGTAAAGTATGAATAAACAGTAACCTATTTCTTACAGATTGTTGTAAAGA
>NW_007774779.1:2653-3947 GCF_000696425.1 Galeopterus variegatus | reverse complement strand
CTGAGCCCCTCCGTCGAGTCAGATGTGTGTTTGAGAGCTGCACGTGGACCCCAAAGTGACAGTGTTACCTGAGGTCCACAGCAAACTCCCCGCCCTGCTGCTGGCCCCAGTGTAGGTACAGGCCTTGGACACCGTACTCCAAAGGCAAAGTTTGGAAGTCATGGAAGGAGTTCTCATCTAGCACATCTGAACTTTAGATTGAATCTTGCTGAAACCTCAACATCCTGAAACTTATGACTAATGGAATGATTTGTCAGCAGCTCTTTCAGAAAAGTGCGAAGGGGACTAGAGTGCACTGGCTTTTGAGGGTCTTGGTGAATATTTCTGATGGCTGTTTCTGTATGCAGCAGAGAAACATTCTGATACATCATCTACTAAAGGAGTCTCAGCAAGGGGCTCATGCAGACACCCATAAAGTGAATTTTTGTTACAAGTCGGCATGCTGGTCCATGGTACATACTTCATCCCCTAGGCCCGAAAGGACAAAGGGTCCCCCAGCAGGGCACATAGGGCGGCGTCTGTTCAGCTGAACTTTCTGCAAGTATCACAGTATAAAGGACCACCATTCATCTCATGGCACCAGCAGTGCCGGCCACATGCTGAAACCACGACATGTGAAATAGTTAGAGGAGGCCCGGTGGAGGAAGCTGGATTTGGAGATCCGTCTCACCGTTTCATTCTACCCAAGTGTGTGCACCCCAAGCACCGCTAGGACCAAGATGAGGCCCATTTGCTATTTTTGAAAGTACCTGGGAAGTGGACAGAGGATAGGTTTAATTCACCCATGGAAGAAAAAAGGTGAGTGTTGGGGTTTAAAATCTTGCTCCCAGATGAACTGAATAATACACATATATAAAATTTCAGTCAGGCCTTAAAATCCCAAGTCACAAGTGGAGAGCTGATCAGCAAGTTTATGGGTGTCTGGAGAACTAGAAGGTAACTTACTAAGTAGAATGAAGCAAGAAAATACTACAGCCTAGCAACTGGCAGGTGACATCCCTGGACACAATTTTTAAAATATTACAAATAAAAAATTGATACTGACTTGAAATAAAAATGACATAGCATCTGTGAATTAAATGCAAAACCAGTTGGACCGAAAGTATTGCCCCAAATGAGAGAGAAATTAAAGGGTTTATAGAAAGGTTTGAAAAGCAGCCCAACTTCCTGAGAACACCTCGGCTATACCACACATGCTGATGTGTAAAGACGCCACTCCACATGCACGCTGCTGGCAAATCCCCTCAACATGTCCTTACATATTTCAGTCTTGGTGGCCTCGAGTTCCCATGAT
>NW_007774779.1:0-2000 GCF_000696425.1 Galeopterus variegatus | reverse complement strand
GAAAGTATTGCCCCAAATGAGAGAGAAATTAAAGGGTTTATAGAAAGGTTTGAAAAGCAGCACAACTTCCTGAGAACACCTCTGCTATACCACACATGCTGATGTGTAAAGACGCCACTCCACATGCACGCTGCTGGCAAATCCCCTCAACATGTCCTTACATATTTCAGTCTTGGTGGCCTCGAGTTCCCATGATGTCATCCTAAGAAAAGTGGGAAGCTGTGCTGATGTGCTTGCTGAGGTCTACTGGAACAAAGGACAGCGTGTGTGTTCGGTCAGTACCTCGAGCTGCTTTGGTCCTGTCTTAATGTCAGCATTGGGGAGCAGCACTGGTACAATGTAACAGACACCTAGAGCAGATGTTTCCATGAGGACAGGCTCTGCCTGAGTAGCAATGCTTTACAGGTCTAGTCTGTGGCTTAGTTTACAAATGCCCAAGCACATCCTCCTGTTCACATTCATCCCACATCGATGGAGGCTGATTTACCACATTTCCTTGCTCACGAAAAACAATCTGCTGAACCACTTATAAAATTTATGAAACTTGTGGTGGATGAGAAGTTTCTGGCAGCTGATGGCTGTCAGTGGCAGAGTGAGGCTGAGAGGGTCTGTCTCACTGGCCTGCAGAGGACCCCCCTCCCTGGCCGCTGACCCCTGGGATGGAGGAACCTGAGTCAGAAAAGGTGCGTGTGCAGCCATCTCGCTTTGCTTCTGATTGGCTGGGCACCCTCAGTGACCCATACCTGGTGAGCACTGATGTGGGCCGTCAGCCACGAGCCCAGCAGGTGGCCACTGGTGTGCCTTTCTGGGATGGTGGTCTCAGGCCATGAGCTTGCCCATGTATTTCTCCAGTGGCATGAGCACAGCCTCCCGACGGCCCCAGTACTGCCCCTCTGGGTTCAGCCCCTCCTTTGGAAATGCCAGGGCTATGCCCCGACCTTGGGAGAGAAAGATAGCTGAGCACCCTTCTGTGTGCAGATACAAAAACGTGGTCCAGGGACCCCGTGAGTCTGACCGAGACCAGCCCTACCCTGTCCTGTATCCCCCAGTTTTTTACAGGTTCTCCTCAGCACCCCCAGTAAAGCACACGTGAAAGAACCCTTGTCTGAGCTTGGCTTTTAGGGAGCCCAACTGAGTCAGCTGGGAAAGGGTGTTCCAGGCAGGGGAGGGGCTAAGGCAAAAGAGAAGGGGCACAGGTGGGGGTGTCGGCAGTCAAGAGGAGGCTGGACCTAGACACATTTCAAAGGTGCTGCTGATGGAATTTGCTGATGGGGCAAGAATGGGGTGGGGGTGGTACCCCAAGACCCTGGGGAGTGGAGCTGGTGCAGGAGGTGTGAGCAGGAAGGGGGCTGCCTTCACTGGGCTCTCCCTGCATGCACCTCAGGCAGTGACTCGGCACTCTGCTCAGCTTCCTCATCATCAACTGCGGGACAGCGCTGACCTCAGTGACTGCTGGGAGGGTTAAGTGATTGCACCTGGTAAGGTGCCTGGCATGTGGTAGTTGTCACGGGGTGTGCTATAATGACACTGACTTCCCCAAGTCACTCCCCACCCCCAACCACACAACAAGCTGGATCAGGCAATCTCTCGGATGCCCCCAGGGTGAGAACGGTCCCAAGTTCTAGCCCCTCACTTCCCGGGGGGGGGTCAGAACAGAGTGTCCAGGCCCGGGTGTGTGCACAACCTCACCCCCACATCTGTTTCAATCCCAAAGGTTTTTGCCCCACGAGGGCCACTGATGTCCTACACACAACTTCTAGGAGAAATAGGGCTACGTTGCCAAATTCAAGTTGGTGTTGTCCCAACTGTGCTCCGTGCCAGGTGGTCACCGCCAGGCAGTGTTTCTCCCCCAGGCTGAGTCCTCTGCGCTGAGTCTGGCTGTCATGCTGTACACATATCGAGAAGAAGGCAGGAGAAACGAGGGTGCATGAGCCTCCTTGTCTCAACCCCCTTTCTCCTGTGGGCCCTGCCTGCATGGCTTCTCCTTCCAGACTTCTGCT
>NW_007774778.1:2858-3947 GCF_000696425.1 Galeopterus variegatus | reverse complement strand
TAAATCAAACTAAATCTGCATCAAAAACCAAAAGGTTTTCACCTAATAAAAGGAAGCAAGGAGAGAAAAATAGCTCACCATATATAACTTAAAAATTCAAGGATAAGAAAAGAAAGAAGTTGTACATTGAAGTCTTATGAAATCTCACTGTAGTCATTTTTTCAAAAAATGCCTGTTTGTTTAAAGCTGATCTACTGGAACTAAAGGTCTTATTCAAGATGAAGAACTATATAGCCCCCTATCAGGTAACAGTAAAATATTAATTATGACTCGGTCTAGTTAATAGTCAAGTATTGATGTATTCATAAAAGATATGAGTAACAATTTGACAGAATGCCCAAGTTTACAGAGTAGTATTGTGTATGGAATATTTATACTTAACGTATGGTCACAAAACCTACCAAGTGAGGGAAGATGAAAAACAAAACTGAGGAGCGGCTAGAGAGACAGAAAAATAATCAAGAGAATCTAGTGCTAGAGAAGACAGAAGAAGAGATGGAGGATGTGATCAATAAAGCTGAATGCAGATGAGGCTAAAAAAAAACTAAGATCAAAGTGTCCATTTTACACTGAGAAATAATTTATTTGGTATGGCAGAAAACACTAGCAAAAATAAGATAGTAAAGGCAAACTGAGAAAAAAAATTGTGACATATCACAGATAGAAGGTTAACATCATTAATATATAAATAACTTAAACACAGAGAAGACCAAGACTCCAAAAGAAAAATGGGTAAGATATACAAACAGCAGTTCATGGAAAAGACATGCAAATTGCCCTTAAACGCCAAAATATGTTATACTTTGCCCACAATAAAAAAAAAAGCAAATTAAATGTACACCGAGATATCGAACACAGATGGATAAAAAATACTATACAAGAGCGGTGAGGTTACAGACCAAGGTTTCTCAACCTTAACACCACTGACATTTTGGCCAGATAATTCTTTGTTGTAAGGAGCTATCCTGAATACGACAGGATATGTAGCAGCATCTCTGGTCTCCACCCATTAGATGCCATAAGCACAACTCTTCCGCCAAATTCCCACAGTTAAAAACATCTCCAGACACTGACAAATGTCCCCTGGGG